>NW_021963080.1:0-236688 GCF_901765095.1 Microcaecilia unicolor | reverse complement strand
GGATACACATTGGTGAACAGGTGGTTTTTTTTAGGTCTGTTTTAAAGAGCTAAAGGGAAGAGTGGAGCCAGAGATGATTGGGTAGTGCATTCCAAAATTCAGGATCCTGAACAGAGATAATTGTGTGCCTGATGGAATCATGAACTATTTCATGAATGATGGAACAATGAGTCAGTTCTGCTCAATGGAACACAGTGTTCGAGTTGGACAATAGGGCATCAGAAGGCTAAAAAGAAAGAAAGGCTGTCCAGATGAACAAATCTTGTATACCAGAGGAGCATAAACATGATATGGTGAGATAGATATACATCTATTATGGAACTCTCCAATTTGTTTATTTGAATTACATCTTCATTACTGAATATTATTATTGAATACTATATCTTGTCTTGATATCATTATGTTATGTTTTATCTATTTACCCACTTCCATTCCTACATGATATACTTATGCACCTTTATTTGTAATAATTCTGAAATTATTATTCCATTAATATGATTGCTATGATATTTTTATGCACCTTTTCTGTATCTATATTCTGAAATTCTTATTCTATTAATGTGAATGTTGTTGTAACATTTTGTAAGCCACATTGAGCCTGCCAATGGGTGGGAAAATGTGGGATACAAGTGCAGCAAATAAATAAATAAATAAATAAATAAATAAAATAAATATAGGCAGCCAGTGAGTGACCAGTAGGAATGGCATGACATGGTCAACATTCTTATGACCAGTGATCAGTTTAACAGCCGTGTTTTGAACAAGTTGGAGACGTTTCAGGTCTTTGACAGTAATTTTCCGGTAGATTGAGTTAGAATAATTGAGCTGACTCATAACGAGCAAATGTACAAGAATATTTAATGCAGAGTGATCTAAAAAGGATCAAATGGAGCAGATCATTTGGAGATTATAGAATGAGCATTTGACAACAGAGGAAATCTGAGTAGTGAAAGTTAATGACTTATTGACAACGACTCCAAGAATCTTTACAGTATTGGTCAATAGAACTGGTGTGGAACAGAGAAGTATAGGTGAAGCTAGGGTTGCATTCATAGTACATAAGTACATAAGTAATGCCATACTGGGAAAAGACCAAGGGTCCATCGAGCCCAGCATCCTGTCCACAACAGCGGCCAATCCAGGCCAAGGGCATCTGGCAAGCTTCCCAAACGTACAAACATTCTATACATGTTATTCCTGGAATTTTGGATGTTTCCAAAGTCCATTTAGTAGCGGTTTATGGACTTGTCCTTTAGGAAACCGTCCAACCCCTTTTTAAACTCTGCTAAGCTAACCGCCTTCACCACTTTCTCCGGCAACGAATTCCAGAGTTTAATTATACGTTGGGGTGAAGAAAACTTTTCTCCGATTTGTTTTAAATTTTACTACACTGTAGTTTCATCGCATGCCCCCTAGTCCTAGTATTTTTGGAAAGCGTGAACAGACGCTTCACATCCACCTGTTCCACTCCACTCATTATTTTATATACCTCTATCATGTCTCCCCTCAGCCGTCTCTTCTCCAAGCTGAATAGCCCTAGTGTCCTTAATCTTTCTTCATAGGGAAGTCGTCCCATCCCTGCTATCATTTTAGTCGCCCTTCGCTGCACCTTTTCCAATTCTACTATATCTTTCTTGAGATGTGGCGACCAGAATTGAACACAATACTCAAGGTGCGGTCGCACCATGAAGCGATACAACGGCATTATAACATCCTCACACCTGTTTTCCATACCTTTCCTAATAATACCCAACATTCTATTCGCTTTCCTAGTCGCAGCAGCACACTGAGCAGAAGGTTTCAGCATATTATCGACGACAGAAAAGGATAGTGTGGGAATTAGCAGGATTGATAGACAGTTTGTTATTGTGCAGCCAGGTAGTAACTGTTATCAGATGTTGATTTATAGTGGAAATCTGCTGTATGTAAGCAGGGTCCAAGGGAACAAGGACCTGAATATCATCAGCATAGACAAAGGCTTACAAATTCTGAGACTGGAGGAGAGTGAGTAGAGGGGCCAGAACAATGTTAAAGAGAGTGGGAGCAAGAATCGAGCCTTTCGGGACACCGGAGTCTAAAGAAAACCGTGAAGAGGTAGATTCATTGATGTGGACTATGTAGAAGTGGTCTGAAAGATAAAAAGAGAACCATTTGACTGCAGTGCCCTGCAAACCGATCTGGTGAAATCAATGCAACAAGAGATAATGATTTACTAAGTCAAGAAGAACAATCGATGGACAGAAGTAGAACGGATTTGGCTGGTCCAGATAGGTAACCCTGAGCACACTACCAGAACCCTTATCCACACTCTCATCACCTCTTGCTTAGAAATATTGTAAATTGCTTCTCACAGGTCTCCCACTAAGCCAACTCTCTCCCCTTCAATCTGTCCAATATTCTGCTGCATGACATATTCCATCAGTGTTGCTATGCTCATATTAGCCCTCTCCATAAGTCAGTTCATTGGATTCTTATCTGTTTCCACATACAGTTCAAACTCCTCTTACTGACTTACAAGTGCATTCACTCTGCAGCTCCTCGGTACCTCTCCACTCTTATCAGTCTCTACTCTTCTCCCTGTGAACTCCGTTCATCGGTACGTCTCTGTTATCTGTATCCTTCTCCTCCACTGCCAACTCTACTCAGTTCCTTTTACCTTACTGCACCATACGTCTGGCATAGACTTCCTGTCAAGCTCCAGCTCTGGCTGTCTTCAAATGTAGGCTAAAAGCCCAACTTTTTGAGGCTGCTTTTAACTCCTATTTTCTTGTTCAGTACCCATGCCTGTTTTATCATTCCCACCTTAAGTAATTCCCTTATCCCATAAGGGTTTAATTCGGACGTGGCGTGGCATATTTTTTGTTCACTCATGTCCTATGGTGCTGACGGCAAGCTGGGACTGTGCCATAGCATTGTGCAGTGGGGCGTCCTTCCCCTGATGAAGCCTTATTTGGCGAAACGGGACCGTTGGGGAGGCCCTGGTCTTGAGCTGCAATAAGCTAAGTAGCTTTGGCTTTATTTGAAAAAAAACTGTTTTTGTGATGCAAGCATTATATGTATATGAGTGAACACCCAGTGAGGAGGCAGGTGGAGGACTTATGATTAAAACAGGGTGACTAGTCCTATGCAATCTTAATGATTAAGACGTCACCAGTCTGAGGTCCTTCCCTCTTCCACGATTTATTCACTGTCTTACAAGTATACAAGCAAACCCGCTATTTTTTGGTTGGAGTTATACAATTTTATAAAAAATATTTTCTGCATATAAAATAACTTCATGCAGAAAATCATTATAACCCCCCTCTCCCACAGAAGCACAGAAGTATTCCTTCACAATGAACAGGAATGCATTTAAATACAGAACTATTCTCGGGCTCTGCCATTCCTATAGTGTGAAAAGAAGAGCTAAAAACTTTGCTTTAGTCAGTTGCAAAATTCTTGATTAATATCTTAGAAAACCTATAGAGAAAAAGGGTTAATCATATAAGAAGCAAACAGAATAAATTGGATGCACATATGCAATCATTATTCATACTATAACCCAGCTGTATACATGTACTCTCTCCCCTCCCCCGAACAAAAAGAGAAAAAAAACTAGTCAAGTTTGATTTGTTATTTGATTCATTCATTTCTGTTTAATGGAACACAAATAGCTGTCCTTCCTTTTGATTAAATACAATCCATTGGCATATTTGGTAAGCATTAGCTAGCCTGACCATTCCATGGCTGTGGCCTTCCACTATAGTTGCCTTCAGGCCTTTTCATGTCTCCTGACAGGACTTCTTTTGAGCAGAACAGTTGGTGTAGTCACCAGTGTCATGCCTGTCTACAAAAAAAATAAAATTGGGAGCAATGCTTATTACATGAAAAGCCATGTTGGGGGAGGAGGAGAAGGAGAAAGCTCTTTGTGCTGACACTTAGCTGTTTGTTTTACTCACCACCCACATGGTCTCACCAAACAATAACTCTTTCAACTACATAACCCTAGGGTTGCACTGCCTGTCAGTCCAACCAACCGGAGTGAAGTATGAGATGGGTGGACAGACAAGATTCTATTGCAAAATCACAGCATAGACCAGTTCAATTTATCATTTCAAAATAAGGAAGTAGCAGCAACTTACATATAGACTCAATATACTTTAACTTAATGTAGCACTTATATTCCACCTGAACTCACAAGATAGAAGACCAGCATACAAGAAGTTTTGGTTTTGAGTTCTGAACAAGCTTGTTGAGTTGGCATAGAGGAGCTCTAGTAGGCAAAGATGCCATTAACACTGGGGACACAGCCATGAGGGATACTCTGAAGGTCCCTCTGGCTACCAACTGCACTGACTGAGAATGGGGGAGGGGGAAGGAGTGAGTAAAGCGAGAGAGCTGGGGAAGACCTCATGGGGAGTGGAGTGTTGACAAGAAGGGGTAGATAAGGAGCACACAAGGTGGAAAGGAATTAGTGAGAGTTCATGAGGGTGAGAGAGGAAATGATGAGACCAAAGAAGAGAGGGTAAGGAATGAGCAAATGGGAAAGTGTGGGGGTGGATTTGGAAGGGAGTGTGGGGCTTAGAGAAATGTATGAAAGAACAAAGTAAGAGAATGTGGGAGGGGTGGGGAAGAGGGAGACAGTGTGGGGTTGGGGAAGTATTATGGAGTTGCATGGCATGGAGAGGGCGCAGGAGAATGTGAAATATCTTATAATGCCCCTACACCCCCCTCCCTCCCCTACACTTCACAGCCATGTCTTCAAATTCACATCCACCCATCTGTGGGGAAGTGCAAGTTAAACACATGCGTGTGGGGTGGGACTTAGGATCCAAGATGGCTGCTGCATGTACCTGACATGTGAAAGTGCTACTACTACTACTTATCATTTCTATAGCGCTACTAGACGTACGCAGCGCAGTACACTTGAACATGAAGAGACAGTCCCTGCTCGACAGAGCTTACAATCTAATTAGGACAGACAAACAGGACAAACAGGAGATAAGGGAATATTAAAGTGAGGATGATAAATAAGGGTTCTGAACAAGTGCTCTCTGCTATCTTCATTGTTTCTTGCTGCAATGCCGAAGAGAAGGGGTCGGCCGTTGCTGTGGCATCTCAGCATCTGGGTCCCCTTTCTGTTGTTGGCTTGATGAATTCTTTTGTGCAGAGATCCGGAATTTCTACTGGGTAGGTGAGCAGTCTGCTGGAGCAATATGGGGCAGATGAAGGTCCTGGAATGCTCCCTGGGCTAGAAGTGTCACTCAGCCCCGACATGAGAGCCCCTGTTCCTCAACCGCGGGGCAGCAGCTCCCCGATGTTAGCGTCATCGACCCTGCATTTGGAAAGTCTTGCAGGAGCCGAGTGATGAGAGGCACAGAATCAACTCAAGGGATTTCTGGGGAGCTTGCAGATACTGGCTTCACCAGCAGGGGCTGCAGCGGTTCCATCTACTTTTTTGGGGGAGATGAAAGCTGTGAGCAAGGAGAGAGATTCTGCTTGTAGTATGGAACCCGAGGTACTGGCTATACAATTTGCTTTATCATTTGCTAAGCCCGCTGAGGTAACTCTGGACAGTATGTGGTCTTTAATAGCAGACCTGGGTAAAGCTTTGTGCCCACAGGTCCAACAGTTGAGTCAAGGTCTGACTGTTTTGGAAGGGAAGCTAAAGGAAACAGATGTTGGCTTAGAAACTTGAACTCAGCAAACTAAGCTACAAGAGAAAGATTTTCAGAATATATAGGGTCTTCAGACTAATATAGTGAAATATTTACCTAGCTTTAGGAGGAAAACTGAATCAGTTGAAAATGTTACTAGGAGTAATAATTTCTGACTTCTTAATTTTCCTAAACAATTTGCAGTTATTCCTTGAGATATGCTTAAAAAAAGATCTTAAGGAAATACTTGGGGTTGCTGAAGAAAGTTTTCCACCTTTTTCACAAGTTTATTATTTACTACTAAACCGGCAGCTAACAGCAAGCTCAAGATATTCAACCATTGAATGTTTCTGTTCTTTTAGGGGGTGTTTTACTAAAGCTTAGCTCCAGTTATGTGCAGCAGGGCCTATTTTATTCAGATACTGAATTAGTTATTGCATCAACCTCAGTGGCTACCGTGGTATTGGCGCCTGAAAACATTTGGTTAATGAGAATGTTCTTTAAAAATAAGAAGACTTTTTTTTTGAACTGAGAATTCAAATTTCTGGATGTTTCCAGAGACACCCAGAAGAGACGTTAGGAATTTCTATTATTGAAGCCAGGTGTTCTTCCGTTAGGGGCTATTTTCTTCTTATGTTACCCCTGTAAATGTGTTGTCAGATACCAATTGGTTAAATATGTTTTTTATGAACCTTCGCATCTTACAGCTTTTTTGTCAGCTAAACAGATCACTGGGGGGTAATATATACAGTGGGGGAAATAAGTATTTGATCCCTTGCTGATTTTGTAAGTTTGCCCACTGACAAAGACATGAGCAGCCCATAATTGAAGGGTAGGTTATTGGTAACAGTGAGAGATAGCACATCACAAATTAAATCCGGAAAATCACATTGTGGAAAGTATATGAATTTATTTGCATTCTGCAGAGGGAAATAAGTATTTGATCCCCCACCAACCAGTAAGAGATCTGGCCCCTACAGACCAGGTAGATGCTCCAAATCAACTCGTTACCTGCATGACAGACAGCTGTCGGCAATGGTCACCTGTATGAAAGACACCTGTCCACAGACTCAGTGAATCAGTCAGACTCTAACCTCTACAAAATGGCCAAGAGCAAGGAGCTGTCTAAGGATGTCAGGGACAAGATCATACACCTGCACAAGGCTGGAATGGGCTACAAAACCATCAGTAAGACGCTGGGCGAGAAGGAGACAACTGTTGGTGCCATAGTAAGAAAATGGAAGAAGTACAAAATGACTGTCAATCGACAAAGATCTGGGGCTCCACGCAAAATCTCACCTCGTGGGGTATCCTTGATCATGAGGAAGGTTAGAAATCAGCCTACAACTACAAGGGGGGAACTTGTCAATGATCTCAAGGCAGCTGGGACCACTGTCACCACGAAAACCATTGGTAACACATTACGACATAACGGATTGCAATCCTGCAGTGCCCGCAAGGTCCCCCTGCTCCGGAAGGCACATGTGACGGCCCGTCTGAAGTTGCCAGTGAACACCTGGATGATGCCGAGAGTGATTGGGAGAAGGTGCTGTGGTCAGATGAGACAAAAATTGAGCTCTTTGGCATGAACTCAACTCGCCGTGTTTGGAGGAAGAGAAATGCTGCCTATGACCCAAAGAACACCGTCCCCACTGTCAAGCATGGAGGTGGAAATGTTATGTTTTGGGGGTGTTTCTCTGCTAAGGGCACAGGACTACTTCACCGCATCAATGGGAGAATGGATGGGGCCATGTACCGTACAATTCTGAGTGACAACCTCCTTCCCTCCGCCAGGGCCTTAAAAATGGGTCGTGGCTGGGTCTTCCAGCACGACAATGACCCAAAACATACAGCCAAGGCAACAAAGGAGTGGCTCAGGAAGAAGCACATTAGGGTCATGGAGTGGCCTAGCCAGTCACCAGACCTTAATCCCATTGAAAACTTATGGAGGGAGCTGAAGCTGCGAGTTGCCAAGCGACAGCCCAGAACTCTTAATGATTTAGAGATGATCTGCAAAGAGGAGTGGACCAAAATTCCTCCTGACATGTGTGCAAACCTCATCATCAACTACAGAAGACGTCTGACCGCTGTGCTTGCCAACAAGGGTTTTGCCACCAAGTATTAGGTCTTGTTTGCCAGAGGGATTAAATACTTATTTCCCTCTGCAGAATGCAAATAAATTCATATACTTTCCACAATGTGATTTTCCGGATTTAATTTGTGATGTGCTATCTCTCACTGTTACCAATAACCTACCCTTCAATTATGGGCTGCTCATGTCTTTGTCAGTGGGCAAACTTACAAAATCAGCAAGGGATCAAATACTTATTTCCCCCACTGTACCTAGTGACTGGATCTCTTTTCTCTTTTGATAAATAAGAATCCTGTGACATGTTAGGTCAATGTACCTTTATTTATTTTACTTCTAAACTAGAATCTCCATTGATTGTAATCTTGGATCCCAAATTGTGGACTTGAGTGTGATTTTCATATTTTTTTTTCTTCCTTTTCTATTATTTAATACCTTTACAATGTTAAAATGTTTATCATACTTTTCTGTACAAGTTTATTTTTGCTCAATCAATTTTGAAATTATTGATAAAATAATTTTTTTGTTAAAACCCACATGCGGGTCATGTGTAATAAAGCTTGTTCTTCATGTTGCATTGCTATTTTAAGCTTGTTTTGCATGCTGAATTGTAGGAGTAAGGGGCCCTTTTACTAAGACAAGCTGAAAAGTGGCCTGCACTGGTGTAGGCACGTATTTTAGACGCATTCAGGTCAATTTTTAGCACACCTGGAAAAAAGGCATTTTTTTTGTGACCAAAAATGGACATGCAGCAAAATTAAAACCAGCACATGTCCATTTTTGGCCTGAGACCTTACCACCACCCATTGACTTAGCGGTAAGATCTCACGCGCTAACTTGCCGGTAAGCAGCCAGCACGTGCAAACTGCCGATTACCGCCGGGTAAGCGCCCTTGGTGATTTGCCAATAATTAAATGAATTTACAGAGCTCACCATCTGCAGACCTGTCTTTAAATAGATAGTAGGTGAGGAATATATGCTTTTGATGTATGGTGAATTGACCTCACTATAAGAGTTTTGGATACCACGGTCCTAAACACAGCTATTTTATAAAGTAGTCAAAAACATCTCATTCTGCCAAAACAATGCTCATCAGAATGCTTTCATGTGATCTTGTTAATGCGTGTACCTATAAAAGCCATTCCACATGTAAAACAAACTTTTCATACAGAAAACACTTTTTAAAGAGAGACATACTGCTAAAAGTTATATTTTATTTGTGCTGAGAATTTTTAACAAAAAACAGCTAAGTGGTCAGCTCCCATTGCTCATAGCATAAGTGGTTCTGAATTTTGCCCCTTGAATCATTATGGGGGTCTTTTATTAAGCTGCAGTAGCGTTTTTAGCTCACAGTAGAAATCAGTTGGCGGTAAAAGCCAAGACGTCCATAGGAATATAAAGGCCATCTCAGCGTTTACTGGCAGCTGATTTCTACTACGAGCTAAAAACACTACCACGGCTTAGCAGAGGCATATCTGCGTGGGGCCCACAGGGGCCTGGGCCCCCACAGATTTCACTCTAGACCCCCCTACCGCCATCAACCCTCCCCCGCTGCCATTGCTTACCTTTGCTGGTGGGGGACCCCAACCCCCGCCAGCCGAGGTCCGCTTCCACCTGCCGCTGCCTTTAAAAATATTTCTTCAGCTGGCGGGGGACCCCAACCCCCGCCAGCCGACCCGAGGTCTTTAAAGTTCTTCTTCGTCCTCCGTGGCCATGCTGCTGTTGAAAGCTGTTGAATCCAGTTCGGAGTCTGACGTGCCCCCTCCCTCTGGCTCTGGCCCCCCCTACTGCCGGAGTCCAGATACGCCCCTGCGGCTTAGTAAAAGACCTCTATCTGATTAACTGCAAGTGGTTTATAGGCCTGGCAGGATCTCCAGAACCCAGAGAGCTAAGAAATGGCTATTTCTTTATGAACTGAGAAGTTCTAAAGGAAGGTTTTGCTGCTAGAAATATCCACACCTAGTTAAAATTAGATTTTGAAAGACACTTTTTAGGTGCTCCTACCCTCAAAGATAGTGACTAGAGTTTAGTCTAGTTATTGAACAATACAAATGCAAAAAAGAATATGCCAGGTTATGCTTAGATATCTTCCTTCTATCCAGTTCCAAATGTCGGTGACATCAGCAGAGTAACTTTGCATAGATGATGAGGATTGTGCATATTCTAATGAAGCTGATAACATAGTAACATAGTAGATGACGGCAGAAAAGACCTGCAAGGTCCATCTAGTCTGCCCAACAATTTAAACTCATATGTGCTACTTTGTGTATACCTGACCTTGATTTGTTTCTGCCATTTTCAGGGCACAGACCGTTGAAGTCTGCCGAGAACAAGGCCCACCTCCCAACCACCAGCCCCGCCTCCCACCACCGGCTCTGCCACCCAATCTCGGCTAAGCTTCTGAGGATCCATTCCTTCCGATCAGGATTCCTTTATGTTTATCCCACGCATTTTTGAATTCCGTTACCATTTTCATCTCCACCACTTCCCGTGGGAGGGCATTCCAAGTATCCACCACTCCCTTCGTGAAAAAATACTTCCTGACATTTTTCTTGAGTCTTCCCCCCTTCCATCTCATTTCATGTCCTCTCGTTTTACCGCCTTCCCATCTCCGGAAAAGGTTTGTTTGCGGGTTTATACCTTTCAAATATTTGAACGTCTGTATCATATCACCCCTGTTTCTCCTCTCCTCCAGGGTATACATATTCAGGTCAGCAAGACTCTCCTCATATGTCTTGTAACGCAAATCCCATACTATTTTTGTAGCTTTTCTTTGCACCGCTTCAATTCTTTTTACATCCTTAGCAAGATACGGCCTCCAAAACTGAACACAATACTCCAGGTGGGGCCTCACCAACGACTTGTAAAGGGGCATCAAAACCTCTTTTCTTCTGCTGGTCACACCTCTCTCTATACATCCTAGCAACCTTCTAGCTATGGCCACCGCCTTGTCACACTGTTTCGTCGCCTTCAGATCCTCAGCTACTATCACCCCAAGATCCCTCTCCCCGTCTGTACATATCAGACTCTCCCCGCTTAACACATACGTCTCCCATGGATTTCTACACCCTAAGTGCATCACTTTGCATTGCTTCGCATTTTTAATTGCCAAACCTTAGACCATTCTTCTAGCTTCCGTAGGTCCTTTTTCATGTTTTCCACTCCCTCCCAGGTGTCCACTCTGTTACAAATTTTAGTATCATCTGCAAAAAGGCAAACTTTATACCTTCTAACCCTTCAGCAATGTCACTCACAAATATAATGAACAGAATCGGCCCCAGCACCGATCCCTGAGGCACTTCACTACTCACCTTTCCCTCCTCCAAGCAAATTCCATTTACCACCACCCCCTGGCGTCTGTCCGTCAACCAGTTCCTAATCCAGTTTACCACATCAGGTCCTATTTTCAGCCCATCAAGTTTATTTAAGAGCCAGCCTCCTGTGGGGAACCGTGTCAAAAACTTTGCTGAAATCTAAGTAGATTACGTCCATAGCATGTCCACGATTCAATTCTCCGGTCACCCAGTCAAAGAATTCAATGAGATTTGTTTGGCACGATTTCCCTTTGGTAAAACCATGTTGTCTGGGATCTTGCAACTTATTGTTTTCTAGGAAATTTACTATCCTTTCCTTCGGCATCGCTTCCATTACTTTTCCAATAACCGAAGTGAGGCTTACAGGCCTGTAGTTTCCAGCCTATCACCACTTTTGTGAAGAGGGACCACATCCGCCGTTTTCCACTCCCACTGAACCTCTCCCGTCTCTAAGGATTTATTAAACAAATCTTTAAGAGGACCCGCCAGAACCTCTCTGAGCTCCCTCAATATCCTGGGGTGGATCCCGTCCGGTCTTACGGCTTTGTCAACCTTTAGATTTTTAAGTTGTTCATACACACTCTCTTCCGTAATCGGTGCTCTATCTACTCCATTCTCATATGTACTTTTGTCAGTCAATTGTGGTCCTTCTCCAGGATTTTCTTCTGTGAAAACAGAGCAAAAGTATCTTTATGATTTTTTTTTTTGTGGATTCTTACAATACATTCTTTGCAATACGGTGACAAATGACAGTGGAGCTTGGAGACTTCCCACAAGTCTTTTGTTGTCCCATTTTTGGGGACATTTTTATAAATCCGACAGATCCCGATACTGATACAATTGATATTCAAGACAGAATTGAAGGGATTATTTCCAAAACCCTCTAAGTCCAATGCAACTAATATAGACTTAGCAGGTTTTGGAAATAAGTCCTTCAATTTTTGGTTTTACCCCGATGCAGCCTTTGGGCAAAACATACCCATGTTGAGTTTTATACATGAGTGAATTGCTTGCATTTATTTAATTGGAACAAACTCAGTTGTTTTGTTTTAACTATTTTGGTTTTACTTCATTAAACCTTTTGTTTTATATGTAAAACCAGTCTATCGTTTTCCATTTTGAGTTGAGATTAGCCTAAGATCAGTGATAATCAGATTTAATTGGTTTCTGAGATACCTATAACTTCAATCAAGCCCACTAAGAACAGACATGAGTAAAAAAATCTAATTGCTGTCACCTCTAGAATAACTTTGTGTCTGTTACTACAGAGTGCATGTAAAGAAATTTTAATTTTGTGGAAAAAAATATAAGTTATGCTTATGCCTAAAAGTTATAACTAGAGGTTACAAGTTGGTTCTTCAGTGTTGTGTCTCTGGGAAAGTTATTTACAAATTGTGACCCTTAGGCCCCTCTTGTTGTACAATTTTGAATAAGGAAGAAGGCAGAGCTAGTTCCTTGGATGAAATCATTGAACCCATTCAGATTTTCCTTTTAAAGTCTATGCTGACCTTTTCAAACCCCTGCTGTTAGTTTGTTGCTCTTGGTGTTTGAAGTAAAGAGGTATTGTTGGTGATGCAGGGATGAATTATGTGACTTAATATCTTGTAAACATCTCCTAATTCTTCCACTGGGAAGCTGGCACAAAGCCACCATTTTGCAAAGACATCTGGCTGAGGTTAAGACCCCAATTTGCCGGAGGCTTTCATCCACCAAGGTGGCAGTGCAAAGGAACAAAACAGAAGCAGGTGATGGAATTTATGAGTTGGGGTTGTGATTGTTTGAATTGGGGGTTGGAGCTCTTGTAACTTGGGAAGTTGTTTAAAGCACATTACAGCTTGTGAGTGGAAGAGCCTCTTACTTTAATGTCTACTTCTTCCTTTTGATCTTTCATTTTTTTCACTCTCACTTATCTCTTCTTTCTCTGTCTCTTCTCCACTTCTCTCCTTCCTTAATTGATTTCAGATTTCCAACCTGCTCCTCTAATGCCCTGATAACATTAAGGAAATTAGATGGTTGCCTAGAGTTCCAAAGTTTGGGGAGTGGCCCTAATACGTCCTAATTTCCAGTAGAATTGTGGGCCACTGTCCCATTGATCTGACAAAATGCTGACTTGAATCCTGATATTTTTCATGCCATATTGCCTCTGCTTACTCACACTACCAGCTACATTGCTGAAGACAATATGCTGTGACAGCTGTCCCACTCTTCCCGTCCCTTCATAGGTCAACTAGTCAGTCAACTGGCATATGCTCAGTGCTTCCAAGTTGCTCCTGCAGCCCATGCTGCAATGTAGAGAAAACTAAAATAATGATTATGGGGAGGACTAGTATGAATGATGTGCCCACTAATATTCATGTATGTCATCAGAAGATTATGTTGGCTAAGCATGTGTGTAGTCTGGGAGTAATTCTGGACTCGGCCTTGATGATGAAATTGCAGATAAAGAAGGTGATGATAGACTGTTATTATAAGTTTACAGATTGAAGACTATCCAGCTCATTTTCAAAAGAGAAGGGTGCCCATCTTTCGACATAAATCGGGAGATGGGCATCCTTCTCTCAGGGGCGCCCAAATCGACATAATCGAAAGCTGATTTTGGGCGTCTCCAACTGCTTTCAGTTGCTGGGACGGCCAAAGTTCCCGGGGGCGTGTCAGAAGGGTAGCGAAGGCGGGACAGGGGCATGTCGGGGCGTGCTTAAGAGATGGGTGCCCTTGGCCGATATTGGAAAAAAGAAGGGCATCCCTGGCGAGAATTTGGTCCACTTTATTTGGTTCCTTTTTTTTCAGGTCCAAGTCCCAAAAAAGTGCCCAAACTGACCAGATGACCACCGGAGGGAATCAGGGATCACCTCCCCTGACTCCCCCAATGGTCACTAACCCCCTCCCACCCTCAAAAAAACAACTTTAAAAACTTTTTTGCCAGCCTCAAATGTCATACTCAGCTCCATTGCAGCAGTATACAGGGTCCCTGGAGCAGTTTTAGTGGGTGCAGTGGATTTCAGGCGGGCGGACCCAGGTCCATCCCCCCCTTCCTGTAACATTTGTGGTGGTAAATGGGAGCCCTCCAAATCCCCCCCAAAACCCACTGTACCCACATGTAGGTGCCCCCCTTCACCCCTTAGGGCTATGGTAATGGTGTAGAGCTGTGGAGAGTGGGTTTTGGGGGGGGGGGGTTGGCTGGCTCAGCACCCAAGGTAAGGGAGCTATGCACCTGGGACCAATTTTTGAAGTCCACTGCAGGTGCCCCCTAGGGTGCCTGGTTGGTGTCCTGGCATGTGAGGGGAGCCAGTGCACTACAAATGCTGGCTCCTCCCAAGACCAAATGCCTTGGATTTGGCTGGGTTTGAGATGGCCGGCTTCAATTTCCATTATCAGCAAAAAACGATGCCGGCCATCTCAAACCCGGCCACCTCTGACATTTGGCTGGCCCCAACCGTATTTTCGAAACAAAAGATGGCCGGCCATCTTTTTCGATTATACGGTCGGGGACAGCTCTTTACGGCACCGGCCATATAGATGGCCGGCCATCTATTTGGACGGCACCGTTCGATTATGCCCCTCCATGTTGCCTTCCGAGGACTTTAGAACGGCGTTACAAAGTTTGGTTCTAACAAAAATTAATTATTGCAATTCAGTTTACTCTGGTCTTTCTACATGTGCTTTGCAATCCTTGCAAATGGTACAGAACACTGCTGCGAGGTCTCCCACGCTGGGAGTCTGTCACTGCTCAACTGAAGTGGCTACATTGGCTGCTGTTTGAATTTTGAATCAGATTTAACGTCTTACTGCTTATACATAGAATATTGAACAAGGTTTACCTTACTATTTCAGTTTAATTTTTCAGATGTAGGGAGACCTGAGTAAACTGAATTGCAATAATCAAATTTTGTGATCTAGGGATACTAAGTGTTGAGGATGTCTAATTTTAATAAAATGCAGTTGGAACAAACTAGAGGAGGTCTGGTTTCAATAGCTGGGCCTCAGTTGTGAAATGCCTGTCCAGTGCAGGTTAGAAAGATGCAGGAGACAGCATCTTTTAAAAGATTACTAAAGACTTATCTGTTTGTGCAAGCTTTTGGTATTGGGGGTAGATGAGGCAGCTAGCTGTTATTTTATTTTTGGGATCAGATGGGATATGTTTTATCTGATTATTCTGTTTTGTTTATCGGGGGGGGGGGGGGGGGTTATGGTGTGAATATTTTAGAAGATAGAACATAAGCGTTGCCATAATGGGACAGACTGAAGGTCCACCAAGCCCCGTATCCTGTTTCCAACAGTGGCCAATCCAGGTCACAAGTACTTGGCAAGATCCCAGAACAGTAATACAGATTTTATGCTGCTTATCCTAGAAATTAACAGTGGATTTTCCCATCTTAATAATGGCTTATGGACTTTTCTTTTAGGAAATGAGCCAAACCTTTTTTAAACCCTGCTAAGCTAATGGCTTTTAACACATTCACTGGCAATGAATTACAGAGTTTAATTACACATTGAATAAAGAAATATTTTCCCTGGTTTGTTTTAAATTTACTAATTAGTAGCTTCATTGCATGCCTCCTAGTTGAATTTTGGAAAAGAGTAAACAAGCGATTAGGTCTACCCATTCCACTCCACTCAGTATTTTATAGACCTCTATTATATCTCCCTTTAGCAGTTTCTTCTCCAAACTGAAGAGCCCTAGCCACTTTAGCCTTTCCTGACAGGGAAGTTGTCCCATCTCCTTTATAATTTTCTTCGCCCTCTCTGTACCTTTTCTAATTCCACTATATCTTTTTTTAGATGCAGTGACCAGAACTGCACATAGTATTTGAGGAGTGATCACACCTTGGAGCGATACAAAGGCATTATAACACACTCATTTTTGTTTTCTATTCCTTTCCTAATAATTCCTAACGTTCTATTTGCTTTCTTAGACGTCACTGCACACTGAGCAGAGGGTTTCTAGTTATCATCAACGATGACCCCTAAATCCGTTTACTGGATGGTGACTCCTAATATGGAATCTTGCATCATGTAGCTATAGTTTGAGTTCCTCTTTCCCACATACATCACTTTGCACTTGCTCACATTAATCATCATCTGCCATTTGGACACCCAATCTTCCAGTCTCATAAAGTCCTCTTGCAATTTTTCACAATCCTTTTGTGATTCAAACAACTTTGAATAACTTTGTGTCATCAGAAAATTTAATTACCTCACTAATTATTCCCATCTCTAGATCATTTATAAATATGTTAAAAAGCAGCGGTCCCATCACAGACCCCTGGGGAACCCCATTATGTACCCTTTTTCATTGACAATACTTACTTTCTGTTGTCCAACTTTTAATCGTTTTTAATCCACAATAAGACATTACCTCCTATTCCATGACTTTCTAAATTCCTCAGTAGTCTTTCATGAGGTACTTTGTCAAATGCCTTTTGAAAATCCAGCCAATGTTCATTGTATGGTACCTTATGTAATGTATGTGTATACAATGTCATCATTGCTTTGAACCTCACTACTCTTTGACGGAACTGCCCTTCACTGTGTATCCATATACATATACATCACATAAGGTACCATACACAGAACAGTGGCTTAACCAAGTCCTGTGACCCCTGAGGCAGGGGCAAATCCACTGAAACACGGACCCCTTACTTTGCTGCCTTAATAAAGACTGTTCATCTACTACTCCCGTCTTGAGAGTCGTGAGTCACCCTCTACTTTCTGTTGCATCTTGTGTCTCTGTTGAGGTTTTCTCCTTAAAAATGATGGGATAACGTACAGTGAGTGAGATGGAGATTTAAGACAGTAGCCTTCTTGTTCTATATAGTGCATCAAAAGCTAGGCGCCAAGTTGGCAACATAACATTACAATGGCAGTTACATGCCAAATTGGGGGTGGAACAGCTGGTACAGTTGAAGTGAACTTAGGTGTTATTCTGTAACTTGGTGCCTAAGTGCTCTTGCATATAACTGCATATAACTGCAAGAGGGGGAATTACCATGGGAGGGGCATAGGTGTGCCACAAGCAATGCATGCACCTTATAGAATACTGTCATTTGTGCATGCAGGATGCAACATTTAGGCATACAAATTTACACCTGCTGTTGATATGGCATAGGTGGGTGAGCCTAAATGTTGCTGTATAACTGCCAACTTACACTAGAATTGCAGTCTTATTGTCATTCTTGGGCGTTACAGTCTCAAAACCAGAATTTATTGGTTGTTTAATTTTTTCATTTGGTAGGTTTGAAGGAAATTCATAGTCAAGTTTTTTTTTTTATTGCTGGTCCTCTTTTGTGGAATTCGTTACCTTTGGTTATGAGTCAGTTGGCATCTGTTCCCCCAGTTCATAAAATTGCTAAAAACCTGGCTATTTTCTAGGGCATTAGGCTGATGGGGGTTCTGAGTTTTTAGAGTTTGTGATTTGTAAGATTGTGCATTGTTTGTGTCTTTTTTTTAATGAATATTTTATTGTACCTCACCTTGATGTTTGGATAGGCGGATTGTAAATGCAATAAATAAATAAATAGTATTCTATAATGGATTTGCTGTTATAGAATGTTAGCTTAGCGCTGACATTTTTGGTGATCTTTGGTAACTGCACTAGTGACGACATATTGCCTTGCTCTGGTGATTTATCTGAATGACAGCATAAAGGGGACTTGATTTAAAACTTAAAAGTAATATGTTAATATCAGGAAAACCGAAACACAATGAAAGTTTCATCTACAGCAGCTTCATTAAGGCTTTTGATAAGGTTTGTTGTTCACAAAACATTGTGGCCTGATGTGCAAGAGACATTTATTTATTGATTGATTGTATTTGTATCCCACATTTTCCCACCTTTTTGCAGGCTCAATGTGGCTTACAATAGTATCGTTCTTGGTGGATGATAGAACAGTAAATAGACAGTTAGTGTTACATAGGGATCGAGTATAACATAATAGAAAGTTAAACAATCTTACAATGTATCGTTCTTGGTGGATAATGGATCGGAAAATAAACAGTTAGTATTTCGAAAAGGTCGTGCATGACATAATAAAGAATTAAACAAGCAAATATATGAAAAAGAACAGATCTGATTATAGGTAAAGTGGAGATGTGTTACATTTACACTTGTTGGTCTTTGTGGTATGCTTTGTTGAAGAGGTGGGTCTTCAGAGATTTGTGAAACTAAATAGTTTTCAAGTTGCGTGGCAGCGCATTCCATAACTGAGTGCTCAGGTAAGAAAAGTTTGACGCATGAGTTAGTTTATATTTTAGGCCTTTGCAACTGGGGAAGTGAAGATTAAGGAATGTGCGGGATGATCTTTTAGCGTTATCTGTATAACAGTGTTATGCAATCTGTAGCATGGTGTACACCTCTGCTGCTGGTAGTTAGCTAGTGGATCTGGGGATCTTTTGAATGGAACTGGTCTACTATCGATCAAGGTTGCCAGCTGTAAAAAATTTTCCCAGCCCAAAACCAGCCATAAACCCGCCCAAAAACCGCCCGCAGCCAACCCCCGCCCCCGCGTCACCGAACCCCGCCCCCGCGTCACCTAACCCCACCCCTGCGTCACTAACCCCGCCTCCCGCATCACTAGCCCCACCCCAACGTCACCCCTGATGTCAACCCCGCCCCTGAAAGGCTTCTATTGGACCAAATTGGACCAATAGAAGCCCCGGCAGCGGGAAAACCGGCCAATCGGCGGGCGCGAAACCCACCCAATCCCGCACCGCGGCCGCTCGAAAACCCGCCCAAATCCCTGCAACCCACGCGATTAGAAAATTCCCTGCAGCCGTTTCCGAAAAGCCGCCCAATTCGGCGGCTGAACCACAACCCTGGCAAGTTTGCTATCGATCCCTCACTATGTCTTGTTATCTGAATAACAAAGGAAGTAGAGAAGGGTAAAGAAAAAGTGACGTAGACAAATCATATTGTGCCAGCTGCAAGGAAGTGACAGTAGTGCCTGCAGAGCTGGTGCAAGAAGCAAAAATATTAGATTCCCTAAGTGGTCCTTCAGTGTTCCCTACCTTCTCTCCCCCCCCCCCCCCCCCACACACACACACAAACAAGAAAAAAATTTCTTTCAGGCCAATGGGTCACATCCTACATCCTCCTCCCCCACATATCACATGTATATATATATATTTTTTTTTTATTATTTTACATTAGTGTGAATATAAATGCTGCTTGTATATAATAGAAAAGGAGATTATAACTGGATATTTAATAGTACAGTGGGGGAAATAAGTATTTGATCCCTTGCTGATTTTGTAAGTTTGCCCACTGACAAAGACATGAGCAGCCCATAATTGAAGGGTAGGTTATTGGTAACAGTGAGAGATAGCACATCACAAATTAAATCCGGAAAATCACATTGTGGAAAGTATATGAATTTATTTGCATTCTGCAGAGGGAAATAAGTATTTGATCCCTCTGGCAAACAAGACCTAATACTTGGTGGCAAACCCTTGTTGGCAAGCACAGCGGTCAGACGTCTTCTGTAGTTGATGATGAGGTTTGCACACATGTCAGGAGGAATTTTGGTCCACTCCTCTTTGCAGATCATCTCTAAATCATTAAGAGTTCTGGGCTGTCGCTTGGCAACTCGCATCTTCAGCTCCCTCCATAAGTTTTCAATGGGATTAAGGTCTGGTGACTGGCTAGGCCACTCCATGACCCTAATGTGCTTCTTCCTGAGCCACTCCTTTGTTGCCTTGGCTGTATGTTTTGGGTCATTGTCGTGCTGGAAGACCCAGCCACGACCCATTTTTAAGGCCCTGGCGGAGGGAAGGAGGTTGTCACTCAGAATTGTACGGTACATGGCCCCATCCATTCTCCCATTGATGCGGTGAAGTAGTCCTGTGCCCTTAGCAGAGAAACACCCCCAAAACATAACATTTCCACCTCCATGCTTGACAATGGGGACGGTGTTCTTTGGGTCATAGGCAGCATTTCTCTTCCTCCAAACACGGCGAGTTGAGTTCATGCCAAAGAGCTCAATTTTTGTCTCATCTGACCACAGCACCTTCTCCCAATCACTCTCGGCATCATCCAGGTGTTCACTGGCAAACTTCAGACGGGCCGTCACATGTGCCTTCCGGAGCAGGGGGACCTTGCGGGCACTGCAGGATTGCAATCCGTTATGTCGTAATGTGTTACCAATGGTTTTCGTGGTGACAGTGGTCCCAGCTGCCTTGAGATCATTGACAAGTTCCCCCCTTGTAGTTGTAGGCTGATTTCTAACCTTCCTCATGATCAAGGATACCCCACGAGGTGAGATTTTGCGTGGAGCCCCAGATCTTTGTCGATTGACAGTCATTTTGTACTTCGTCCATTTTCTTACTATGGCACCAACAGTTGTCTCCTTCTCGCCCAGCGTCTTACTGATGGTTTTGTAGCCCATTCCAGCCTTGTGCAGGTGTATGATCTTGTCCCTGACATCCTTAGACAGCTCCTTGCTCTTGGCCATTTTGTAGAGGTTAGAGTCTGACTGATTCACTGAGTCTGTGGACAGGTGTCTTTCATACAGGTGACCATTGCCGACAGCTGTCTGTCATGCAGGTAACGAGTTGATTTGGAGCATCTACCTGGTCTGTAGGGGCCAGATCTCTTACTGGTTGGTGGGGGATCAAATACTTATTTCCCTCTGCAGAATGCAAATAAATTCATATACTTTCCACAATGTGATTTTCCGGATTTAATTTGTGATGTGCTATCTCTCACTGTTACCAATAACCTACCCTTCAATTATGGGCTGCTCATGTCTTTGTCAGTGGGCAAACTTACAAAATCAGCAAGGGATCAAATACTTATTTCCCCCACTGTATAGGACTCCAATACAGAGACATTCAAAGTACAGTTTTTTGGTCTATCACTAAATTTGAAGCTGTATAGGAAACTAGCTAAAACTTAAGGCAGCACTGTTAATAATATACCAGTGTAAACAGAACAAGCAGGGTTGTTACAGATGCTGATAAAGAATCTACACACTATCCCTCAGTTCAATCACACCTACACAACATGGACAGATCCTAAAAAAATATACCTACAAAGGATCACAAACTAGAAATATAAAAGTGTAGACAAGAACTGAACTGAACTGAAAAATCCAAGCCAGAGTATAACCCTTGAGAAACTATGTGCCAGTTTAGTCCACATTATGGCAGCCAATGATTGTATAAATTCAGAGAAAAAACAATAAAGCAATCCACTATGTCTTTTTTGAGGTGCGGCAACCAGAATCGAGTATTGTGTTCAATTCTGGTCGCTGCACCTCAAAAAAGACAGTGGAATTGGAAAAGGTGCAGACAAGGATGACAAAGATGATACAGGGGATGGGACGGCTTCCCTATCAGGATAGGCTGAAGAGGCTGGGGCTCTTCAGCTTGGAGAAAAGGCGGCTGAGGGGAGATATGATAGAGGTCTATAAGATAATGAGTGAAATGGAACGGGTCAATGTGGAGCGTCTGTTTACGCTTTCCAAAAATACTAGGACAAGGGGGCATGCGATGAAGCTGCAGTGTGGCAAATTTAAAACAAATCGGAGGAAATTTTTCTTCACTCAACGCGTAGTTAAACTCTGGAATTCGCTGCCAGAAAAAGTGGTTAAGGCGGTTAACAGCGGACTTCAAAAAAGGGTTGGATGGCTTCCTGGAGGAAAAAGCCATAGAATGTTATTGAATGGACAAGGGAATACAGTATTTCTAGGATGGGCAGGACAAATTGCTTGTTCTTTTGGCCGCTGTCGGTGACAGGGTGCTGGGCTCGATGGACCCTTGGTCTGTCCCAGCATGACAATGCTTATATACTTATGTACTTAAAATAGATTAAGGGGTCTGTTTATGAATCAGCGCTAGTGGCTGCCCATGCACTGGTGCTGACATGGCCCATTCAAAGTGAACAGGCCCTGTTGGCTCTAGTGCATAGACAGCCACTAGCACTGTTTAGTAAACTGGAGCAAAAGAGTTTCTATATTCTAATAACCCTATTCTATCTTAGGTGTACATTCAGTTACTGAGAACAAAAAACACTCTGCCTAAAATAGCTAATTATCGCCTACTTTATGACCTTCCAGACAATTTTCTAACTGGGTAGGGTCAAAACAAATTTCCCCTTGCCAAACTACCAAACGCTTACATGGGAACCTCAATAAAAATGTGGTCCTCAAAGCCAGTGTTCGAGATTTTAAACCAAGAAATTGCTTTCTACATAATTGAGTGGCCCTAGCCATACCTGGGAAGATCTGAATCTTCCGACCACAAAAAGCATTATCTTTATTTTTAAAGTAAGCCTTTAATATCATAACCTTATGTTTTTCTGTGGAGAACGTAACGAAGAGTGTGGCCCTGGTATTAACAATATCATTAGAATTCTCTAAGAAATTTGTGAGATCAAGGCTCGCTCCTCTCAATATATCTAGGCCACCTCAATAGAGTTCTCCACATGGGAATTTTGAGGAATATAATAACTATGAGCAATAGATATTTCTTCTGGATTTTGAATTTTTAATACCTCCTTAAAATATTTATCCCGAAAATAAAATCTATAGTAACTAATCTATCTTGAAGAAAATTTAAAAACCTCAGGTTCCTAGAACAAAAATAATTTTCCTGTTTCTCCATCCCATACCGAACAGACTGTCTTTTAATGGTGTAACCCCTGAGTCTTGAAGTCTAGCAATTTGAGGATCCACAATCTGGAGTCTCTTTTCAACACTAGCAAATTTAGAATCCACTCTCTGTGACTTCTGTACAACTTCCTGAGTGACAGTACAAAGCTGATGTATCTGAATCTTAACCATGGATTCAGTTCACGTAACTACTGACCATATATCTTGCAAAGTAATATCCTGGCTTTGTTGAGAGGGGAACTGATCCTCTCCAAAGCTGAAAAATGAACATATTTGGGCATAGGTATGCCAGAAATTGAACAAACTGTTGGACTCTCCCTTGCTGCCAAAGACTCATGGACTCGCCCAGTGTCAGAAACTGAATAGGAGAAAGAAGGTTCTAGTCATAGGTAGAGGTGTTCTCTCTGGTAAGTTAATTGTAGCTCTTTCAGAAGAGAGAGACAAGGTGGGCTATATAGTAACAGCTTGTGAAGAAGTCATGTGTGTATCTATTAGTCTCCTTATGGGGGTATTTACTGTGGCCACACCTTTCGGCTAAGCCTTCCATTTTTTTCCCATTAGCAAGCATCAGTTCTCATTTACAAAGCTATAAATTAAATTCCTCAGTACTTCAAGGGACTCCCAAGGGGCAGGGTGTGCCCCTTCAGCATGCTCCTTCGACCATGCCCTGTGGCCTCAGGGGTTGCTGCCTTTTGAGATGTTCTGGATCGCACAGCTCTAACATCATTCTGGGGCACTGCCTCCCTCCGGAAATGCAGAGATCCACCAGTACTATAACTCCAATATTCTGTAAGTTGTATGCCTCGCCCATGCCCCTCCCATGCTCCACCTATGTGACACCCCCTTGCATTTACAAGCTCTATCACTTACAGTACGTTCACCCTTACAGAATAGCACTTAGTCACTTTCACCCAGATTCTATATAGGTCACCAAAATTTGGGTGCGGATCCCAGATCTGCAAGCAAACCAATTAGTTAATGAGCTGATAACAATCATAATTTGCTAATTGGCACCAATTTGAGTTTATGCATGGATCTGCCCTGCACCCTACTCAATAAAATATGTGCCTAAATTTTATAGTGCACAACTCAAAAGGGGCATGACCATGGGAGGGGCATGGGTAGGTCAGGGGTGTTCCCAGAAATTAGGTACAATGTTATAGAATAGGGTCATTTCTGCGTCCCACTGCCATTAGTTGCATGCCAGAATTTCCATCGGGTTTCAGCAGGCGTAAGTGCAGCATCCAAAGTTATATGCAAGATCCATGATAAACTAGTATTTTATAAAGGGTATCGTCTACATAGAACACCCTTTGCTGAATACTAGTTTGTGCAGATCTTCCCGGCATCTAACTTTGGGCCCCCTTTACCAAGCTGGGGCAAAAGGGGGCCTGTGCTGGTGTCAGCACGTGTTTTTGATGTGCACCGAGGGCCTCTTTTACCACAGCTGGGTAAAAGTTAGGTCTTTCTTTTCTGCATGAAATGGCCGTGCGGCAAATAAAGCACTTGCCACGTGGCCATTTCAGGGGTGGGGGGAGAGCCCTTACCGCCACCCATTGAGGTGGCAGTAAGGGATCTCGCAGTAACCAGGCAGCACGCAGCACTGCCCGATTACCACCGATGCGCTGGGGGTGGGAACTACTGCCAGACTGCTGCGGTAACCAGGGGCGTATCTGCGTGGGGCCTCAGGGGCCTGGGCCCCCGCAGATTTTGCCCTGGACCCCCCTACCGCCATCAACTCTCCCCCGCTGCCGTTCTTACTTTTGCTGGCGGGGGACCCCAACCCCCGCCAGCCGAGGTGTGCTTCCACCTGCCGCTGCCGTAAAAACATCTTCTTCAGCCGGCGGGGGACCCCAAACCCCCGCCAGCCGCCCCGCGGTGTTTAAAATTCATCTTCGGCCTCCATGGCCGTGCTGCTGTGATAGGCGCTGTTGAAATCCACTTCGGAGTCTGACGTCGTTGTACGTTGTACGTGCTGCGACGTCAGACTCCGAAGTGGATTTCAACAGCGCCTATCACAGCAGCACGGCCACGGAGGCCGAAGATGAATTTTAAACACCGCGGGGCGGCTGGCGGGGGTTTGGGGTCCCCCGCCGGCTGAAGAAGATGTTTTTACGGCAGCGGCAGGTGGAAGCACACCTCGGCTGGCGGGGGTTGGGGGTCCCCCGCCAGCAAAAGTAAGAACGGCAGCGGGGGAGGGTTGGCGGCGGGAGGGGGGTGGAGAGAGTCATTGGTGGCGGTGGGGGCTCGGCGGTGGGGGGGGCGGCGGCGGCGGTGGGGGGGGGGGCTAAAATGTGTCCCCTCCCTCTGGCTCTGGCCCCCCCTACCGCCGGAGTCCAGATACGCCCCTGGCGGTAACCCAGTGGTAGTTCCTTTTTAGCAAGCGGTAATCCCGTATTGGGCTTATCGCTGCTTTGTGAAAGGGGCCCTTTGGGCACCATTTTTAAAATTCCCCATTTGTTACTACTTATGTGCATAAGTAAATAAATAAATAAGGGAACACTTACCTGTGAAAGAGTCAGTATTGTGTACATTTATGCATGCAAGAAGTGTAAATGCAGATGCCCAGTTATAGAATCACTAGCCGTTAAGCCCGTTAAAATGGGTGAGATTTCCAGCTACCCTCCTCGCCGCCGCTCCCTCCCCCCTCCGTGGTGGGCCCCCTGCACTGACCTGACAGCGCCTCTCACCTCCATGTGAAAGCACTGCAGGCAGCAGCAGATCGCTCTGCTGCTGCCTGCAGCGCTTCCACACAGAGGTGAGAGGCGCTGTCAGGTCAGAGCAGGGGGCCCGATACGGAGGAGGGTGGGAGCGGCGGCGGGGATGGGGGGGAGTGTGGAGGTTGGTGCGCGTGATGTTTATTTCCAGGCGGCAGCATCCAACAGTGACTCCGACTCCGTTTCCCTCTCTGTTCCGCCCTCTGACGTCATCACGTCTTGACGCGAGGGCGGGACAGAGAGGGAAGTCTCTACTGCGCATTTGCAGGTGAGTCGGTCACTTGCCGTTTATATGTTTGATCCTTAAAGACTCTCTACCATGAAACCTGACTCTTCCTCCCCTCCTCTCTAAGTTCCCCCAACTACACCTACCTTACATGTACCTTATCTACCACAACATCACCTTGTATTCATTCGTACCATATATTTGTTCAGACTGGAATCGGCTAATGCCATAACGGCAGTATGTAAGCCACATTGAGCCTGCAAAAAGGTGGGAAAATGTGGGATACAAATGCAACAAATAAATAAATAAATAAATGTCTTAGAATATTTCAGTGTGTTCTGCTATATTCTCTACTATTTGGATATTTTGTAGCCTGTTCTGTATTAGTCACAAGAAATCACATAATAAAGTCAAAGAAATACAAGTGGCAGCCTCAGATTATTGAAGTTGCTTGTCTGAACAGTGAAATTGTTCAATGAATACAGCTGTGCCGTGGCACAGAGAAAAAAAAAGGTAGACCTTGTATGCCATGTTTATAGAGATTAAACCATTGATTTGGCTTTTGTTGAATAAATTCTCTATCTGTTTGCTGTACAATCACAGACAAGAGATAAGACAGGAAAGCTGTTCCTTTAACATTGCTGTCTTATGTGTTTTTAACACTGAAAACAAGAGGTCACTCTCTATCAGGATTAAAAATTGCAGCTGAATAAAATAACTAAGGTTTTGGCATTATTGTATGTTAGGGATTCATTGTACACTGTTAGCACATCCAGTCCTTGTAACATACTATCTCACCCTGGAGGTTGATAATTCTGGCAGGAAAATTATCCAAAGAGCAACAGGTATTCCTGAGCTTGCCCGAGATTACTTTAAGTAGAGCTAGAGAAATGGATTTTAAAAAGATAAACCTTTGGGAAGAGCAGTGCAAAAATTAACTCCCTCTCCTTCAGCTAATCTGGCAAAATTAAATTTCTTAAGATTTTTTGAAATCATCCAAGTTGAGAAGTGAGAGCATAAAATGTACTTTATTGTTCAAAAATGGTTTATGGATTCAAATTAAGCTTTCTGCATTCATGGCCGGTTTTAGACGTGGTGGGGCCCAGGGCAGAAATTAAGGAGGGGGCCCCTGGCCAATGATCCCCCTTGCTCCCTCCCTCTCCCCTCCCCCTCCCCAACACGGGCTTACCGCTTGCTAATCCGGAACTACCACAGCAGCCCGGCAGTAGTTCCCACACCCAGTGCATGCCACTACCTGCACTACAAAAACATATTTATTTTTGTAGTGCCAGTGTTTTCGCGGCGCTAATTGTGCAGTGCTGCAAGCTGCCCGGTTAACGCTGGGTTAGCACAGGAGTCCTTACCACCACTTCAATGAGTGGTGGTAAGTGCCCCCCCCCCCCCCAAATGGCTATGCGGCAAGTTCACTTGCTACATAGCCATTTCTTAAACAAAAAAGAGAGAGCCTTTTACCCACTGCAGTAAAAGAAGCCTCAGCGCATATAAAAAACACACGCTGATGCCAGCGCAGGCCCCCTTTTACCACAGCTTGGTAAAAGGACCCCTAAATTAGCTTAACCTAATTTAGCTGTTAGCCAGATAAGTCTCCTTCCATTCCAACCATACCTCATGAAATACCTAGATTTAAGTAGGTAAATATAGCCACTACGTGGGTATGTGCGGCAGTGGTGGGGGTGGTAGCAATGTTTACTCTGATGGATCCAGCTGGGTAACTCCCTTGGTAGCTTGCTAGATTATTTTGATTCCAAAGCATTGTTGGTATTCTAAACAAATAATGTGAATATCTAAACTACTAGGGGGTAATTCTCTCTAGATCACCTAAAGTAAGGTGCCAGGAAGATGTGCTAAGTGCAAATTCCATAACAGCAAAGTACTAGTGTAAGTCCACATTTGTACACTTAATGCTAGCTCAATGATGGGCATCAATGCTCACACCTAACTGCAGTTAGATGCATAAATGCTAGTATTCTATGACGTGCATAAGTGCTAGTGTAGCATTTCAGAGTTATTCATTTTGCTGAAAACAGATATAAGAATGTTTTCCAGTAAAACCTTTGAATGTTGCTCAGAATCAGTAAACAGACCTGGCTCCATCCTCCCCCTTTCAGACCACTGATAGCCTGGGTGGATACTGGAAAGGTAATCACCACCATTCTCCAAAGAACAGAATCTGTATATTAACAGCAATCAAAAAGGGCTGGACATGACAAAAGGTAGACCATCTTCCTGAAACTCCTAGACAATGACCCACCTAATCATGTCAAATACATTCTGGGTGTGTAAACCACAGATGGTCAGCCAGGAACCCTTATGAAACATGTGACCAGTTACCATGTTTCCATCTCAACAACCAGAAAGAACCAGTTTCACCTATCCCTGAGTTATGATTGGTTTAATACAACCCACATGATCAACCCTTATGGCTCTTCTTCTTCTTCTTTTCTTCTTCTTCTTCTTCTTCTTCATCATCATCATCATCTCTGGGTCTTGCTGGACACCACCCCTCCTCCCAGATAAGACTTTCTCCAGTTCCATTACTAACAAATCCGCAATAAGACTTCTTTCCCCAGCAAGGATCACCATCAAAACTACAGAGAAAAGACCTCCTTCACCACTCCAGCCAGCAGAAGAAAGACTACATCTGAGCCTCTATCAAAGTGAGTTACTATTAATCCAGCATAGTTAATAATTCTTCCTTGCTAACAATATTTATCTTGTGGCACATTTCCCTTGTGTAAAAATCCCTAAACTACCTTCTAAAATCATTGCATTACCTGTGTTGTAAATAAACTTTATTTGTACCTGAGAATAAGAATCTAATGTTCTGAACACATTTTCTTAAACATTATACAATGCAGGTTACTGCAAGCATATATTTCATTGCCACATTACACTAGCATGCCCCTGACCCACTCATGCCCCTCTAGGTCCATGCCCTCCACCTTGAAGTTGCCCACCGTGGAATTTAAGAACACAACTTATAGAATACTAAGGCCTGTGTAACTGCCAATTACTGCCAATTAACACCAAGTATAGCCAATAATTGGTTAAGGCCAATTAGCAGCTAATTAATTCATGTGCAGGGGCATTTTTGATATGACGCCTTAATCTGACTTTGGATCTTTTGCAGAAATTGTCCAAAAATTCAGTAGCAAGCATAGGGCCCTGTTTACTAAGGGGCGCCACTAAATGCTAGAGATGCCCATATATTCCTATGGGTGTCTCTAGCGTTAACACGTGCTAATTTTAACTGGCAATTTGCTAGAAGTTGTTGTGCCTAGTGCGTCTACCTTTTTGGACCATTTTTGAAAAAAAACGTCCAAGTGAAAAATGCATAAAATCAAACCTTTGGGATGTAGGAGGAGCCAGTATTCTTAGCAGACTGGCCACAGAGACATCCCAGCAGGGCAGTGGGGCACCCTAGGGGGCACTGCAGTGGAAGTCATATAAAAGCTCTCAGGTACACATCTCACTGTTACTCCCTTATATTGTATAGTAAGCCCTTCAAAATCCACCAAAAACCTATTGTACCCAACCGTATACCACTACAATAGCCCTTATGCCTGCAGGTGTAACCTATATGTAAGTGCAGTAGATTTTTGGTGGGTTTTGGAGGGCTCATATTTTCCACCACAAGTGTACCAGTTAGAGTGGGATATGGGTCTGGGTTCCCTTCTCTACAGTGCACTGCACTGATCACTAGGCTTCTCCAGGGACCTGCTTGCTACTCAAATAGGACTGGCCATAACATCTGAAGCTGTCATAGAGGTTGGTATGTACTGTTTCTTTTACATCTTTGTGGAGTGGGAGGGAGTAAGGGGGAGGGGTCATGCCTTAATCCCTCTAGTGGTCATTTGTGACTTTGTTGTTATTAAAACAAAGTCTAGCCCAAAACATCTAGATTTTAGCCCTGGACGTTTTTGCTTTGTTCCATTTTGGCAGAAAAATATCCAAGTGTTAGGAACGCCCAAATCCTGCCTCCAACTTGCCCCCTTGAGATTTGGACGCACTTCAGATGAACTGCATAGAAAAAACATCTTAAAATGGATTTCAAAAATAGTGATTTGGATGTTTTGGGGAAAAAAATGTTCAAATGCCACTTTGTGGCACTTTTTGGATGTTTTTCTGTTTCAAAAGTGAGCCCCAAGTTATGTGCACAACTGACCTTATTCTATAAGTTGTGCGTGCAAATTTAGATGCTAGTTGGAAATTCGGGCATGCAACTTTCTAGAATTATGGGGCTAATGTATTTTCTTTTACTATAGAACCAAACTGTTTCAAACATATTTTTTATTTTTTTTCAGAATTTATTCATAGAGGTTGTGTGTTTAGAATATAACTCTAATGCCTTGATGAGCACTAACATTTTCAAAAGACATTTGTTTTGATACTCAAGAGATTTTTGTAAAAGGAAAGCTTATGCTATTCAAAGATGCTTTCATTTTGTTCCAGTTATGAAGGTCAACGTTATTATAAACCTGCACAAATTGAAACAGTACTTTGGCAAGCTTTGATGTTAAATCTGCCCAATAAAAACAATGGTAATATATGAGCATCTATTAATCTCAGGTGTACATAATGAACACAAATACCAAACTAACCACTTGAAGAATAAATGCTGATTCATCTGTTGTTTCCATGACTGCTCTACATTAGTAGGTTTTTTTTTAAAGCTAAGGAAAACAGGAATGAACCCCCCCCCCCCCCATAGTAGCATAGTAGCAGATGGCAGAAAAAAAACAAGTATGGTCCATCTAATCTGCCCAGTAAGGTGGCTAGAGCTGCACCTGCTGCTCCACCCAGAACATGCAGGTTACCTCCTGTATGCCTATGTATAGGGTTGTACCTGACACTCTGTGTAGCTTACCTCTCTATGCCTTTCGTCTAGTAGCGCTATAGAAATGATAAGTAGTAGTAGTAGTTGTAGTGTGAAAATCACTTGTTCAGCTTTGATTTGATCTTCTTGCTATAGGAATCCTCTGTGTTTTCTCTATGCTGTTTTGAATTAGGTCACTTTTTGTGTCCCCATCATCTCCACCAGGAAGGTGTCACACTCAGGCATCCAAGTGAAAGAAGAAACAGGAAAATACCTCTACAGGTTCCAAGGAAGTAGAGGATGACACAGGACTTCACATGTGTAAGGAGAACAAAAATTCTTTATTCAAAACACCAAACTAGACCCGACACGGGTCTGTGTTTCGGCAGAAGGTATCACCTGTGTTGGGGGTCAAATACAATTGCTCTGAATGCCAAAGCTCCTATATGTGGTGCTATGGAGGAAAAGACTGCTGGAAAGCACTTTTTCACTATGACGAGTGCAACTGCTAAGCTTCTAGTGGCTGTCAGCCTTTCTGACCCATGACAGGTCAAGTTTGTTGCTTTTAAATAAAGAAGTTTTGTTCTCCTTACACATGTGAAGTTGTATGTCATCTTCTTCTCTCAGGCATTCACCCCCTTTCTATAAAAAAGTATTTCCTGATGTTGATTTTAAATTTACCTCCATGCAGCTTCATTTCAAGTCCAATAGTTTTCAGCTTCCCCATCCTTGAAAATGATATGTTTGTTCATTAATACCTTTCAAATATTTAAATGTCTGTATCATACCTTCCCTCTATCTCCTCTCCTCTAGGGTTTACATATTCAGGTCTTCAAGTTTCTTCTTATATGTGTCCTGGGTGCAGACCCCACACCATTTTGCTTTTCTCTGAATCACTAGAAAACTTTTTATCCTTAGCAAGATATGACCTCTAAAACTGAACATAATGCCTCGGCATGTTCACAGTCATGAGCATGCAATTTCATGCTGCATTAAAATTGTGGCAAATCTGTTTCTCATCACAAAATGGACTAAGTTCTATTGCTACTAATTGACATTAATTCGAATTTATGTGCACAAGTAGCTAAGCATATTCTATAACATACTATGTGTATATATTCATGTCACATAGTTGAAAAGGGGGCATGGCCATGGGCGGGGAATGAGCAAGTCGAGGGCATTTCTAAAATCTATGTGCGTTGTTATAGAATACACCTAGTCTGTGCCTAATTTATGCATCGGCATTTGCACCAGGTTTTACTTGACGCAATTGCCCGCGACTAAATTTTGTCATTTGGTACCAGCACTTAGGGTATTCTATAAACCTCATGGAACTTTAGGCTTATTCTATAAAGTACGCCTAAATGAAGGCATTTATTTATTTATTTATTTATTTATTGCATTTGCTTCCCACATTTTCCCACCTCTTTGCAGGCTCAATGTGGCTTACAATACATAATGGATAGTGGAAATATATTAAAAAACAGACATTTAGTATAACAGAAGAATCTTGGGTAACATGATAATGATAATGATAAAGCATGATAGTAGTATTACAAGCAAATATAAAGGCATACTTTATAGAATGCACTTAGGTGAATTTAATTACAGCACCAAATTTTTAGGCATGACATATAGAATCTAGCCCTTTATGTATAATAAGAAAGCATAATCCACATAGATTTACAATGGCCTGTAGTTGCTGAGGGGGAGAGGGATAATTCAGTAAATATAGTGCCTAAAGTTAGGCTTTAGAATGATCTGCGCTAAGCTGATCTGCTATAGTGGATCCTCTGCACAAAGTGCTCTTTATAGAATACTAGCTTAGCATGGATTTCATGTTTAACTTTGAGCCTCATCATTTACCAAAACCTGGTGTAAATGCTGGTACCCAATTTACACCAGTTGGGTATGCATTCTGCAATATCTACTATAATAAAAAGCACCTCCAACGTTCTGAAGCTGACTCCTTGGCAGTGAAGGGTTTGCAGGGTTTGTGCTGCCTGTAACGTTGTATCCATCTCCTGTCCTGACGTTAGCGTGCTTCCTGGTTCGTCACAAGCAGCACTGACCAACCACACGATAGCAGCACGAGGCACACCAACGGACTCAAAGAATAGCGCAACCCATGTGCCCGGACACAGATTCACACACAGAACTTCACCGAAGCAGAAAGACAACTGGCCTCAAGACTGCCGGTACCGCCGGGTAACCGCCTCAGAGACACATGCGGCACCCCCCCCTCCCCCCCGGCTTCGCATCCAAAACCTCAACACTGCTGCTACCAGCGCAAAACACCTCAGATAACTTATGTCGCACCCCCACCCTCAGTTCATGCCCAATGTTGCCGGCATAAACACTGCCGGTACTGCCGCCGCTACCACCCCCCCTGCAAGCCACTCGCCACCTCCCTCACAACTCCCCTCCCAGACACACGACACACTCTCCCAGCTCACCAGCAACGCTCCCCCCCAAACACACAAAAGCTCTATCAGAAAGACACACCAAAATGCAACAACATGGTCTGAAGGATACGTCAGCCTCACAACGGAAAACAAAAACCCACAGCCACATTGTCCCAGTTTGCCAACCAAGGTCCCCCCTACCCCCCAATAAGGGAGGAGGGGGGTCAGAGGAGAGGTGGGTCGGGAGGGGGGAGGAGGGGAAAGAGGAGGGATGGGAAGGGAGGAAGGGGGAAGAGGAAGAGGGAGGGAGAAGAGGGGGAGGGGGGAGGGAAAAGAGGGGTGGGGGAGGAGGAGGGGGTGAGGGGGGAACAGGAGGGGGCAGGGGGCCCTGGAACCTTGCTAGTGCCCATTTCCTTTCTGTTTGAAACGGGCCTCTTTTACTAGTTCTATAATATTGCACATAACCTCTGAGAATGACCCCTGATCTGTCCATGCCTCTCCCAAATCCATGTCCCTTTGGAATTGCACACTATGAAATTTAGGCATGGATGATGTAGAATAGCACCAAATGCATGTGTAATTCATAATTGTTGCCAATTAACGTCAATTGTTAACTGTTGTGAATGCATCTGTCTTAGGTGTCCAACTGTGGGCAACCTATACAGAATCCGGGGATATATGTTAAATTTAATTTTAACATTTATATTCTTCTTAACCAAAATAGTTCTAGGCGGAGTACAATAAAAAAAAAAAGAAATACACACAAGGCAAAAGAAAAATTAATGCATGAAAAATACATAAAAGAAAATTAAAAATATATTAAAATCAAACAAATTATACCAAATAAAATTAAGAAAAATGTATAAAATAACCTAGGGCCCTGTTTACTAAGCCGTGCTATAGGCGTGCAAACATTTTAGCTCACTCTAATGATAGAGACGCCCATTATATTCCTATGGCTGTCTCTAGCATTAGCGAGTGCTAATTTTTAGTGCACACTAAAAAGTTTGCGCACCTACAGAGAGGCTGAATAAACAGGGCCCCAAGTTTTCACAGAGTGTTGAAATTGCATATAACCAGTTATAACCCTGATACTCAAAGGCAAGGTGTTCCAAACTTCAGAACTCCATCCTAAAAAAGAGGTGGCAATGACCTGAAAGAGGATACACTTTGTATTATAATCTATTTCTCAATAGAAAAAACAATGTTATTATTTTGGGGGTCCTTTTACCAAACAGTGGTAAAAGGTGGCCCATGGTGTCATTGGCATGCAGGATTGCCACTCACCAAGGCCATCTCCTTTTCTTTAAAGGGCCAGTAAATGGCCAGATGCTAACAAACCACATTGGTGCATGGTCATTTGCTGGGGGAGCCCTAAATAGGAGGCGGTGAGGGCTCTGGTGCTAACCCAACATTAACTGGGCAGCATACAGTGCTGCCTGATCACTGCTGGACACACTCCCGGCACCAAAAAGGTTTAAAAAAATTTCCTAGCGCAAGAAACAGCGCACGCCAGAAGCTGGAACTACAGCCAGGCTCCTGAACGAGCCCAGCAGTAGGGCCCCTAAATATGGGTTCTAAGAAGTGGGACTAGCCAAACTAGAAAAAAAAGGTTTTCCACAAGAGTAAAATTTGAGGTGAATCCCCTCATTCTTCCTTCCTTTCAGGAGCTGTAATGAGGTATCCTTGTATAGAAAAAGCTGAGGTGGGCTACATCCCCACAGCTGACTGCAAGCATGACCCTGAAATGTTAGGACATCAAACTCCACTGGGATTTACAGCTTTAATAAAAGCCTCCAGACACATTTCAGTAGATTTTTATGCTTACTGCAAAACTTTGTACCATGGCAAGCAGTTTTAAAACCTTTCGTTAAGCAAATGTTTAACTCGAGGAATGCTGATTCAAGACAAAAAAATCGTGGTACTAAGAAAATGAAGCCATATCACCCAAAGTAAATGGGCAGTATTTGCTTTAAGAAACCCACTTGATCACCATTACTGATGGACCGATGAAAATCCAGTATTTCATCTCCAACATAAACAGTGTGGCTGACAAAATACTGCATCAGCATTTCTGAAGCATAGGCAGTGAAAATGTCCAGGAGTTTTATTTCACTGTGGCGTACAGGACTGAGGCTACGAGCACAGAAAGCACACTCTCTCTGAAATTCACATGTTGGTGTACACATTCATGGGCTATGACCAGAAGCACAGATGGACATGAGCTTTCCAGATGGAACAAGTCCCTTCTTTGAAAAGCATTTACAGTCAGACTGGAAGGGAAAAAACTCCCAGTACTACCAGATAGGAGGGACGTGCATTTGTTTAATGTAATTTTTTAGCCCCCAAAACAACAGAATTCCCTCCAAACTGATCTATGAAGGTATTTTACTCTACGTACAACCTGAAGTTAAAAGTTTAAGAGTCATTTTGGATTCCTCCTCACAGTTAGACAGCTGTAAAAAAAAAAAAAAGGCCTATGATCATCTTCAATTATTTAGGCAGGATTTAAGGGGTCCTTTTCCTAAGGTACACTGAAAAGTGGCCTGCGTTAGTGTAGGTGCATGTTTTGGACACACGCAGATCCATTTTTTAGCGCACCTGTAAAGCATCCCTTTTAAAATTTTGACCGAAAATGGATTTGCGGCAAAATGAAAATTGGCACGCGTCCATTTTGGGTCTGAGACCTTACTGCCACCCATTGACTTAGTGGTAAGGTCTCAGACGTTAACTGGGCGGTAAAGTCCTACACGCGTAGAATGCCTTTTACTGCCTGGTAGCGCTGCGCGCCAGAAAAGAAAAATTATTTTCCGGCGCGCGTAGTGGACATACAGGTCTTTCTCTGCTGTCATCTACTATGTTACCACATTACTTACCACACAGCCATTTTGGAGGGGGATCACTTACCGCTACAAATTGAGGTGGCGGTAAATGCTTCCGTGCTAACCTGGCAGTAATCAGTCAGCACACGGCACTGCCCAATTTCTGCCAGGTAAGCACCGGCACTACAAAAATAGAAAGTATGACACACGCCGAGGGTGGGAACTACCACTGGATTCCCGCGGTAGTTCTGGATTGGAGCACAGCAAGCCCATTGCCATGCACCAACCCTTTAGTAAAAGGGCACCTTAGTTAAGTAGTACCCTTAAAGTTTGAACCTGAAGAAATGGCAGGTAAAGCATCTGTGGAAAAGTGGGATTTGAATTCTGGCTTCCCTGGCTCTCAGCCCCCTCTCAGCAACATTTCACCACTAGGGCTACTTCTACATTTTCTAATAAGTAAGGTGTGTGTGTGTGTGGGGGGGGGGGGGGGGGGTTCTTCTTGCAGCTTACATAGACCTAACACTTGTTTTTGTTTTCTGAAACAAAAGAAAATATTGTCTGCGCACACCCTTGCACTGAAAGTAGACGTGCAGGATTTATGTAGGCTCAGCTGACTGGCTGCAGGAAGTTGTGGAAGATTGATGCAGGCTCAGCTGATTGGCTGCAGGAGGATGTACACAGGTTCTATAGACTGCCTGCAGGAAACTGGAAAGTCAAGTCCCAACCTGCACAAAAATTCAGCAGCTTTGCATACCTTAGCAAGAACATTGTATGCCATGTTATTTATTGTGATCTTGGTAAAGCCTTATTTGCATACAGTGCACCCTTATTTATATTTAGGTATGCAGTAATTTTATCAGATTCACATTAACATGTTGCTGAAATGTCTTAACATGCATGTTAAGATCTTCTTTCTTTGGGTTTATGTGATGTTTGTGTTTGGGCGTGTTTCACCCAAGCAATAACACTTATTGGGGAGACTCCTTCCAACTGTCTGTCAGTCAGTACACATAGGAACAAATGTACACATACAAACACAGTCATAAACAAAGACACACGCAAAGATGCACAGGTGTGCACACACAAAGACATACACCAGTGGTTCCCAAACCCGGTCCTAGAGGCACCTCAGCCAGCCAGGTTTTCAGGATATCCACAATGAATATTCATGAGAGAGATTTGCATTCTAAGGAGGTGGTACACGCACATCTCTCATGAATATTCATTGTGGATATCCTGAAAACCTGACTGGCTGGGGTGCCTCCAGGACCAGGTGGAAGAAAGGGAAATGTGCCATTTGTCACAGTAAAAGCGTGCACTTTCCAACTTGTTATTTCTTATGTTGATTTGTAGTCCACTATACAATGTAGTGAGTGGCGGAATATAAATGTCTTTAATAAATAAATGTAGCACACTATTTTTAGCATGTACAAAATGACCTTAATGTGTATGAAAACCCATTTTCCATAGGCTCTGTTATACATATCTCAGAGACCTGGTGGAAAGAGGATAATCAATAGGACAATAGGACATTCTGATACCAGGTGTGACACAGCTTCCCAGGAACACAGCACAGAGACAATTTCAGTCTGTCTTCCTTGTGCAAGCCTCTCACTTCAAGGATACAATTCAACAGTATCTATATTATTATTGCTGTGGTTTAAAGATGTGAAAGCATAGTACCTTCAATAGGGTTTAGAATTAAAACAAAATAAAATCTAAAAAGGTGAACTCTACAACCTGTTTTATATGAGGGTTTCTTATTTTAGTGTCTCTGTGGGCGAAATCACAAACTGTTACAGGAAACCCCCTTAATCCTGTGCCTGGGAATGAATTTGAAGACACTCAGGCTAAAACAGTCTAAGGGAGCATTTGTGTTGTCTGACCGCAGATAAAATGATGGGGCCAGATGTGTCTCATGAGCAACTGATGATGGGGGAAAACTGGTTGAAAATCTTCCTTGGAGAAACATAAAAGGACTTTGTGGTTCAATTTCACAAAACATTCAATAGCTGAGTCTTTTTGATGTGCTTTATGTTTATAAAAAAATTGAACAGAACAACACTTTAGCTTTGTGTGATTTTTATTCATTTTTAGTCAGATTCAAAATTTCTATTATTTTAGCTGAGAATTTTATTTTAACTGTTAAAATCTAGGATCTCTACTAGAAGATGAATATAAAAGAATCCACTGTAACCACAAGGTTTTCTCTCAGAGATTAAATTATGCTTACCTAAAAATTTATTTAGAGATTTACATTTAATATATTTTTGGGAATATGCTTATCACATGACAAGTCTCATAAGCTTTATCTGCAACTCTTTGTCTAATCATCAACCACAGTTTATGTATATAACTGAGTGTCAACTTGTTTGTAAAATAAGATCAATTACTCCTTATAGAAATATTATGCTTTAAAAAAACAAAAAAACCCCAGTTTTTCTGTTTAACATTGCATTTAATAAATGGTTTGCGGTCTTTGAAGGTACAATAAATGCACTGTCAATGAGATACTTTGCTAAGTAGCACATTCTGAGCCAAAAATATATCATGAAACGTTTACTCAAAAAGATCCACTGATTTGTCTTTCACATAATAATGAGATGCTAAGTCTGTCTCAAGGGAGAAGTTCCACCATGAGAAACAAAATACAGTATTTAGAACCCATGTTTTCAATTTACTGCCACATGGTTTCAATTATCAATATATTTATTAAGGTTGCTAAGTGGACAGATTAACTAGGGAACAGGGTCATTCAAGTTGAGAAAAATCATGTTTAGTCCTTCACTTAGCTACAGGTTCATTTTAATTTTGCTTTTAATTACCGCCTTTGTTAACAATTCAGCTACATACAACACACTGCAAGTACTGCAAAAAATAAATAACTTTTCTCTTTTGAAGCTGGTTATTATAAACTACAGTGGAAAATGTACATTCATAGCCTAGAGGCATAACAACTCTGAGTATTCAAGAGGCTTAAGCGTCTGAACCTTTAAACTTTTACTTTGTTTTGTCAGTGTCTATATTGTCTACGTTTCTAGGCATCAAAAAGGAGTGTTCATGTAATGAACATTAAAACAGTAAGGGGTCCTTTTACTAAGTTGTGGGGAAAAGGGCCCTAATATAGCAGCAGGAGATGTGTTTCCCACATGCCAGGGCCCTTTTTACCACAGCAGATTACTGCCATTGAGGTGGCAATAAGCGCTCCCATGGTAACCAGGCAGTGCACAGCAATGCCCAATTACTACCAGGTTAGCGCCGCGCTATAAAATACAAATTTTTTTCTGGAGTGCCAGAAATGGTGCACGCTCAAGGTAGAACTACCACCGGTGGCCACATTGGGTCGCTTATCGACTTTCTGTAAAGGGCCCCTTAATCTTTTCTGTTGCATGCAAATGCTTATTAAGATGGACTTGGGAAAATCTACTGCTTATTTCTAGGATAACAATCAAAACCACAATCACAATGGCAACACTCCACTCTTCTGTTTCTGATTCTCTGCTCGGATAAGCTGCTGTTGAAGTATACGAACGTCTCCCCTTGATAAAGCGGTCTCTACGCGAAACAGGCTCCTGTCGGGATTAGACGTATACCGGTGTATTGATCAGTTATGGGCACAAGAACTCTATGAAGAGCATGACACCTGCTGCCATAGCATGATCAAACAAGAATTAAGAAATCATTGGCTTCCAGCAGTATACAGATAAGTCAAGTCTTTCTCATAAATTGGGAATGTTTTTTGCATTAAGTTCGTATCAGAGACCTCTTAACGAGAGTGCACGGATGAAAAAAAGAAAAAATAAAGAAATAAGTATAAAACAGAAATAAGTGATACACCCAGACACCCTAAGACACTTTAAGTGATTAGCACAGAAGTATATGTGTGTTAAGCAAGTTGTGTGCACTATCGGAGGTTGGGGGCTGTCAATGATTATAAACCGTCACGAATTAAGGGGCTAGCTAAAAGTATGCTATAAACTACCCACGTGACTTTATGAGACGTCCCCTTATCAAAAATTGATTTGCTCTTTTGAGCTATTGTTGCTCCATTCATAGTTAGTTGTGTATATTTCTAGGATAAGCAGCATAAAATTTGCTTTACTCTTTTAGGATTTTGCTAGGTTCTTGTGACCTGGATTGGCCACTGTTAGAAACAGGGTATTGGGCTTGATGGACTTTCGGTCTGGTCTGTCCCAGTATGGCAACGTTTATGTTCTTATGTTCCAAAACCTTTTATTAGAATAATCATGAATACAAAATATCATCCCTGGTGATCTGCTAATACACTTAATTAAAGGTTAGCACGTATGTTAAGGCTATTTGACAAGAATACATACTATCCCCCTAATTCTATAAAAGTTGCCAAAAATTGCACATGCAAATTTGGGTGTGTACACAATTTAATTGAATAACAAGCTAATTAGCACCAACAATTGGCTTTTTAACAAGCAATTATTGGCACTCAGTAGATTTAATTGGAACATGTATGCAGAAATTTATGTGCGAGTAAAAAAGAGCACGGAAATGGTAGGGTCAAGGGCGGAACAGAGCATTCCTATCATTTACACATGTTATCATTCTCAATTTATGCTCCCGAGTCTATGCACTAGGAGCATCATAACTGCCTTTTCTTATCAACACACTTGTGATCCATGAGGCACAATAACATCTATCCCTCGATCAGGGTACCCATGGCTAGAAAGACACAAATTCACCATAACAGATTCCCAGAGACAAACTAACACCTCCACATTTAAACCCTCAAGTGCCCTAAAATTATATAGCCATTATGATTTTGTTGTTTGAGGGTCAACCAATGACTAAATTGAAGTAGGTTTTCTGGGACTTTCCATTTTATCTAAGGAAATATAGAATACTACTGAAACTAAATAATGATCACTCCATGATAGGGACCTAACTTTCAGAGATGAACTCACAATAAAGTAGAAAAGCTCCAGCAGGCATAAAATAAGATCTAGAGTATGATCCCTTATGTTGGTTGAGAAATTAACTGTGTGTAACTAGCAGATGACATTTTGCCAGCAAAAAATCATTAACTAGATGAGGCAATAAGAATTCATCAACATGTATATTGAATTGACCTAGAATTATCTGCTTGAAAGAATCGAGATTCATTCAGCAAATAGCATAAGTTCAGAGGGAACATAACTTGGGGAATAAATATCAGATAAATACCCTACTCAATGTTCCAAAGCGTGAGGCCCTTGGAATTATGGGGAAATGATTCTTCAGTGTGATAACACATCTCCTATGACCCTACGACCTTGGCTGATGATCAATTGAGTAATTAGTAGGACACAGCTGATTTAAGTATGGCCGCATTGGTATCTGCAAATGTAATTTTTGGTAACATCTAATCTCTCATTACCAACTAAATCAGACTTAAAGGTATCTTGTTCTTTAGTGAATAAGCATTAAATAAAAATATTTCTAATTCATTATCATTATTCATCAGAAGCTATTGATAGGGGATCACATTTGAGAGGAGTTATCATCCTAGGGGCATAGTGTACGCTATTGGAAGTGCACACTTTTTGCAAATACTGCTCACTCTTTGCAGACAGTAGACTGGAATTTACAGCTGTCTTGAAATGAAAAAAAAAATCCATTAGAAAAACAAAATGAAAATTTCTATTAATGGCACAGGAAACTATGGGGTTCTTTTACTAGGCTGCAGTAACAAATGGCCTTAGTACGCACTTATACAGGTCATTGCCACATGCTTTTTACCATGGCCATAAAAATCCTGATTTTCTATTTATTTCATTAAGGGCCATAAGCTAATGCTGACATTTAGAGTGCAGCCATTTTAAAAACTTACCGTGGGAGAACCTATCGCCAGTTATTTTGTAGGCAGTAAGGGCTCCCGCATTATCCCTGTTCCAACCAGTTAGCAGATAGTAATGTAGATGCACTAACTGAATAACACTTGAACTCCCACTCTCCTTCCCTGACATGCCCCTCAAAATAAATGCATGGTTAGCACACACACTTTCCAAAACTAACGCAGAACGCATTAGTGCATCCCATATTAGGAATGCTGGTTAGATGCCCTTTAACATCTAATGCAACTTAGTAATAGGACCCCAAAATTAATTGAAACATTTTAGGCTGCACACCCCTAATCAACAATTTCCTCTAGGTTCAAAGAATAGTCTCAACAGTCAATTGTAAACCTTAGCTGAGGATAACTATGTCTGTGGAAGCCTGTATAAGTATCCCCATCTTCGCCGAAACCTAGCCATGTCAAGTCTTACCAAGTTATGTCACCATCAATTAGGGCTGAATTACTATATGGTGCATTGTATTGTTTGTTGTTGGAACTATTTAAGGTTGTATTATAAGGTTTTTCCCTCACTTCTCTGCTCTTCTTGGAGTTCCTTTGAGGTTTGTTTCCTTCTTCTGCTTCTGTAAATCTACTCATAGATATCAACTCTTGTGTGATTTGACTGATGAGGATAAGTGGTTTCTGCAAGGTTTCTCTACTATTTAACTTTCTTACCAAGAAACTTACACACTCTAATTAACTTGGTTCACTGTAATGTCAATTTTTGGACAGAGAAAAAAGAGAGCATTTAGGGTGACTTTTACTAAAGCTTAACTCAAGTTATCTGCTGCAGGGCCCATAGGAATAAAATGGACCCTACTGCAGATAACTCAAGCTAAGCTTTATTAAAAGATCTCCCCCTCGTGTTTCCAGAGAGACAGTATAAAGTGTGTGTGTGTGCTGCTCAACGTATCCATCCAAAGAAAAGACAGGAAGACATGAAAAGATGTGAGACCTAGAGAAATATAGAAGCATGAGAAATAAAGCCTGAGACAGTTCTGAAACTGAGGTCCCTCATCAAGTTTGAGGTGGAGCTTCATGTTAAGAACTGACCCAGATGCCATGACTGCAAAATATTACAGGTTGTGTCTTTTCATGTGCTGGTAACAGTGCACACTATTTACAAAAAGGGTGAGCTACTCTCTTTACCTTCAGGAGGGTTCAATACTTTAGGGACTTCTCATACCCTCGGGATTTCACCCTGCATCTGCTTCACTGCTAGATTCAATACTTTCCTCTCTTACCCAAGGATTTTCAGCCTGCAACTGCTTCTCTCTCTCTCCTGGGACTCGTTCCCACCTGCCTAATCAATCCCTGGCTTCTGCTACCACAACCAATCATACTCCTTCCATTAGCTTCCCCCACACCCATACCAGCTGAGTTAAGCATTGGACTAATGATGAGCTCCTGCACACGGGGTTTCCTATCTCTCTTTCCCCCTAGTGGCAGCCAATCTACATGTTCTGCCAGCTTACACCCATGTCTTCCCCTATTGCAGCTAGGAGTCCAGTCCGGGTTCTTCATCTCACCCCCCTGGCTCCTTGCCTGCAATGCCTTCTGGGACTTGTATTTCAGACTGAAACTGCCTTAACCCAACTATCCTGGATGTGACTCTATCACAGTGTGCATCACCTCCAAGGCCAGAATGTACTTCATTAGCACAACTGCAGCCCATAATTTCTGTATAAAAAGGGCTCTTATCTGAGGCAAGGGGCTGCTGTTTTGACATTCCATCCATGGAGCAGACCTACACTGAAGCTGATTGAACATCTGAGAAACACGCTGCCACCTACCAGGTTGTATGTGTGCCATGCACTTTTGTATAAGTGCTGTGGGCTTAGTGTGACCCTTTTACTTAGGAGTCTAGCTTAGGGATTTAGGTACATTTATTCTGAGCTGTTTCTATGATAAGACATCCTGTGTCTTTATTCTGCCTTCTTTGCACATTATCTTTGCTGCTATTGTAAAGAAATGCACACTCTAGTTTTATAATACTTGATTGTAGAGTTCTTTCTATTATTTAGGGCGTAGTGAGCTTGGATCTAAGGATAAGAGGGAACACATTTGCTTCTGACACTTCACTCACTAAGGCTGGTATTACCAGAGACATATTCCTGTTAGAATTTATGCTGTCAGGTAACCCAATAACACCTCAAAAAGGGTTGTATCTGTATGTGCCCACATATGTGAACCATGGTTCATGGGTGCAGTATTGGGAAATAGTGTACACTCTTATCAATTAGAACTAGATTCAGTAAATGGCACCCAATTTTGGGTGTTGAAAAAAATGATCATTGAGCGCTATGCTATAAATGGCACTCTGAGTTGGGTGCCATTTGTAAAATAGCACATAGCACCAGGATCTGTGCCCAAATTTGGGCATGAGAATTTATAGCAACTGAAACCTGGTGTAAATCCTCACATGTAAATTAGTTGTGGATCCCCTGAATTCGATAATATCTTTAGTGAATGCCCATGACTTGCCCATGCCCCTCCCATATCCAACCCCCTTTTCAGTTGCTCACTATGTTCCCCTTTTACTAAGCCGCATAGGTGCCTACGTGCACCCAACACGCGCCAAATTAGAGTTACCACCCGGTTACCGCGTGGCCCTTGCAGTAATTTCAATTTTGGCATGCGTCCGCTATGTGCGTCTGACAAAATATTTTTTATTTTTCTGGGTCATGTAGCAGATGCGTACCAAGTGGCATCTGATGCGCCTAGGTCATTAGCGCCCAAATTATTTACCGCTAGGTCAATGGCTGGTGGTAAGGTCTCAGATCCAAAATGGATGCGCAACAATTTTGATTTTGTTGCACGTACATTTTCAGCAACAAAAAAAGAGGCATTTTTTGCAGGTGCGCTGAAAAATGGATCTGTATGCGCCCAAAACCCGCACCTACACTACCACAAGCCATTTTTCAGTGCGCCTTTGTAAAAGGACTTCTAAAAGATTTATGTACACATATTTATAGAAGAGTACATAGCAAGATGCATGTGTAAATCCAAATTGATGCCAATTAGTGCAAATAATTGATAGCACCCAATTATTTATGCTAATTGGCTTTTTACTCAAATTGCGCAAATTGGTCACATACCAAAATTTGCGCACACAACTCTGAGCACCATATATAGAACCTGGGTGCACACTTAACAACAATAATGCTCCTGTAATAACCAAATGGTCAAAATACCTGAATAAAATTCCTGCAAATGACACATGAAATGACACTAAGCAAAACTTTTCTGGCTGCTCATCCCTAGTGTATATGTTGGGGAAAGTTGGACATATGTGCCAGTGAGAAAAAGAGGGAGAGCTACTCTAACAGCAAGTAATTTCTGGGTTATAGTGATGGTAACATAGTAAATGACAGCAGATAAAGACCTGTACGGTCCAGGCAGTCTGCCCAACCAGATAAACTCATTTTACATGGCAGGGGCGTATCTGCGTGGGGCCTCAGGGGCCTCAGGGGCCTGGGCCCCCGCAGATTTCGCCCTGGACCCCCCTACCGCTGCCAACCCTTCCCCTCCGTTGCTCGCCTACCTTCGCTGGCGGGGGACCCCAACCCCCACCAGCCGAGGTCCGCATCCTCCTGCCGCTGCCGGCTGCCTTTAAAAGAATTCCGTCAGCTGGCGGGGGACCCCCAACCCCCGCCAGCCAAGCCGAGGTCCTTTCATTTTTCCACTGAAGCTGGCGCCGAAAGTTTCTTTTGAGTCTGACGTCGCTGCACGTTGTACGTGCAGGACGTCAGACTCAGAAACAGAATGAAACAGAATCTGTTTCTGAGTCTGACGTCCTGCACGTACAACGTGCAGCGACGTCAGACTCAAAAGAAACTTTCGGCGCCAGCTTCAGTGGAAAAATGAAAGGACCTCGGCTTGGCTGGCGGGGGTTGGGGGTCCCCCGCCAGCTGACGGAATTCTTTTAAAGGCAGCCGGCAGCAGCAGGAGGATGCGGACCTCGGCTGGCGGGGGTTGGGGTCCCCCGCCAGCGAAGGTAGGCGAGCAACGGAGGGGGAGGGTTGGCAATGGCAGCGGCTGGGTGGAGGGGGATCGGCAATGGCGGCGGCGGCGGGGGGGGGGCTATAATGTGCCCCCTCACTCTGGCCCTGGCCCCCCCCTACCGCCGCAGTTCAGATACGCCCCTGTTACATGGTATGTGTTATTTTATATGTATACCTGAGTCATAGGCGGTCGGTGGCCCAACTGTTTGGGGAGGCTAAAGGGGGCGGGGTTAGGGGTGGAGCCAGGGGTGGAGCTTATAGCAACAATTAACAGAAAAAAAATAAGTAAAAATAAAATAGTCACAATTAATACCTTTTATTAAATTTAGATATTAGATATGTATCATATGTCAAAGAATAAAGTGGTTGCTCAAAGCATATACTAATCACAATCCCTCAACTGTAAAACACTATGCACAAATTTGTGCAAAAACACACTCAGAACCTTACTGTATCATAACACGAGGCAGACCCTAATACACCAATATACCACCCATATGGAAAATGCAGACAAGATGAAACAAGGGATCATAATAACACAATTCTCATGTAGAGCCACAAAACACCCTTTTAGGATGGATAGTGTTCACAATGAGCACCTTTTATTAACGACTATATGTAGATCCTTCAAGAGGTAGTGTGTCATGATTTAGGCTCTAAAACCCTTTCCGATGTTTTGGTGCCACCTCAGTAAAGCCAATACACAATCTCTCCACTGAAAAACACTATACACAAACTTGTGCAAAAACACACTCATAACCTTAGCAAACCATAACAGCACTAATTCCAAGGACAGGACGAGCTACAACCTTATGCGTGGAAAGGCAGCACTGTAATTACACCGGGCTCTAAAACACCAGTACACAACCAAGTGAAACAAAAAAAAAACAAAACAAAAAGGGCTGTAGATACTACACACTAGTAGAATACTGCACCTTGATTACACATGAAAAACACATGACACAACAGATATGAAGGCAAAACTGGAAAGTTACCTCAAGAAGTCAGACTCAGCATGCAGCAATACTAGAAAAATTGAAACTTACATGCAAAATATCACAGATGCACATTTCCAAAAGCTGACATATTCCAGTTAATAAATTCTGAATAAAATACTTTTTTCTACCTTTGTTGTCTGATCATTTAGTTTTTCTATTCGCTTTGGTCCCAGTGTCTTCTTTCCATTTGATATTTTTTCTCTCAACATGTCCACCATCCTCCTGTGTCCTTATGCGTCCTGTCTACCACCTGTAGCCCTGTCCCTATCCTTTCTCCAGTTTCAGCATCTGCCCTCAAAGTGTTCCAATCCAGCCCTTAAATTCAGCAATTTTCCCTCCATCCATATCCAGTATTTCTCCCCTCCCCATGTGCATGTACTTCCTGTCTTTCCTCCCCTCCATCCATGTCCAGCATTTCTCTTCTCTCCCTTCCACTCCATCCGTGTACATCTCCTTCCTTTGTCTTTCCTTCCCTCCATCCTTATCCAACATTTCTCCTGTCTTCCCTGCCCTCCACTACATCCATGTCCAGATTTCTCCTCTCTTCCCTCTCCTCCGTCCATCCATGTCCAGCACCTTCCCTCTTTCTCTTCTACCCTTCCATCCAGTGTCATCCCTCTTTCTCTCTCCATCCTTCTACCCATTACCCTCTCCCAATCCTTTTGTCTATTGTCTCCCTCTCCTTCCATCCATTGTCTCCCTCTATCTCCCCTTCCTTCTAAACAGTTCTCTCTCTCGACCCTTTTCCATTCAGCATGTCCTTTCTATCCCCATCGTTCCAGTGTCTTTCCTCTTTCACTCCCTACCCTTAAGTCCAGTGTCTTCCCTCTTTTTGCCCCCTCCTTCCAGCATTTTCTCTCTTTCTCCCTCCTTTCATTCAGCATTTCTCCGTCTGACAGCTAGGGTCTCCCCCAGTAGCTTCTCTCTCTCTCTCCTGCCCATGTCCCTTCTTTCTCTCCCCATCTTTCCACTAATCTCTCTCTCTGTACCCCTCTTCCATCCAGCATTTTCTCTCTGGCTCTCCCCTGCTCTTTTCCATGTCCCCTTTTTCTCTCTCCCATCTCTCTCTGGCTCTCCCCTGCTCTTTTGCATGTCCCTGACTCTCCCCTGCACTTTTCCACTTTCTCTTTCTCTCTCCTCCAGCGTCTTCATGCATCTCTCCTCTCCTTCATGCATCCCACCTTTCTCTTGCCTCCCCTTCTTGCTTCCATCACTCTCACTCCTTTCTTCACCCCCTCCTTTTTCCTATTCCCATGCCCTGCCATTGCTTTCCTTCCTCCCTCTTCCCTTTAGATGTGGCATCTCACATCCTCCTCTCTCCACCCCCCTTTCCCTTTGGTCTGGCAGCTGGCTGGCTGGCATCGCTTCCCACCCCCACCCACCAACCGGACTAGTGCGGTATCGCTCTCCCCCTCCGCTCCTGTACATCGTCTTTCAACTTCGAGGCTTCCTTCCGGCAGCAGCAGCAATGATGTAAGCGCTGCTTTGAGCCTGCCCCGGAAGCCTTCTCTGGACAGCGTCCCTCCTACGCGGGAAGCTGTACAGAGAGTGCTTCCGGGGCAGGCTGAAAGCAGCGCTTACATCATTGCTGCTGCTGCTGCTACCGGAAGGAAGCCTCGAAGTTGAAAGACGACGTACAGGAGCGGAGGGGGAGAAGCGACACCGCACCAGACGGGGGGGGGGGGGGGGGCGGGGCAAAGATCGGAAGCCTCGAAGATGAAAGCCGACGTGACAGGAGTGGCGGAGGAGAAGCAATACCGCACTAGACGGGGATTGCACGGTCCGCCCACCGCCCCGCCCTTTCTGCACTTCTGGCTGGGGAGGCTTAGCCTCCCCAAGCCTCTTATACCGGGCGCCTATGACCTGAGTTTGATTTGTCCTTGACTTTCTCAGGGCACAGACCATAGAAGTCTGCCCAGTACTATACTGTTCTTGTACTAAGTTCTGAAGCTAACGTCGAAGCCCCTTAAAATTTATACTCCAGCCCATCTCTATCTATTCAGTCACGGTCAGGGCATAGACCATAGAAGTCTGCCCAGCTCCCGTTTTGTTTCCCAATTACCAGCGTCACCACCCAATCTCGGCTAAGATTCCATGGATCCATTCCTTCTAAACAGGATTCCTTTGTGTTTATCCTACGCATGTTTGAATTCCATTACCGTTTTCATCTCCACCACCTCCTGCGGGAGGGCATTCCACATATCCACCACCTTCTCCGTGAAAAAATACTTCCTGACATTAGTCCTGAGTCTGCCCCCCTTCAACCTCAAGTCATGTCCTCTAGTTCTACCGCCTTCTCGTCTCAGTTGTGAATAATTAACATAAGCATCTTAAAACATGAAAATTAGATTAGGAATTTTAAAATATTTGTACTTCATTTTCATTATTCGGGCTTGTATTGTCTACGTAGTTTTTTTTTTTTGTTTTAATTAAAAACTTATATTCCACACCATCACTGTGTTCTAGGTGGATTACAAACTGCTATGTTGGAGGGATCCATTGGTAAAATTATTTAGTGAAACCTAAATGCTTCTTGCCAGAGCTCCCCAATGATGTACAAGGCTTCTCTATTATTGCCCCTGTTGTACTTTCAAGTTGGGAAGTAAAAATAAAAATATATTTGATGTTTTAAACTGTGGTATGTAGGGAAAAGAGAAGGATACAATCCTCACAAACAATAACAGGAAAATAAAACATGAGTAGTATAATCAATTACAAGAGATCAAATCTGGTTTAAAAAAAACAAGCTTTAATGAATACAAACAAAAGGACTTGGCATGGCCATGTTTCGGTGAAGATGCTAAAAAAATGCATGTGCTATGGAAGACCTTACCTACTCAGATTGGGGGGGGGGGGGAGTTTTCACATAGTCAGTTTCGTCAAGTAAGTATTTATTTAACAACCTCGTAAGTGTTCTGAATATCAGGCACATTGTTCTGTAAAAGTATTCCATTCCAAATAACAAGTTCTTGCTATTTTGTGTGTCTCATTGTGGCTTAATATATAACTACATACTTCATAGGGGATTTCCCATTTGCAGCCTGCATCGACAGACTTGAGATAGTCTTAAATTCTCAGCAAAACTTTTAGTCAGAGATACGTCAGCTTCCTGACTCAGTACATTCAAAAGGATGGTTACCTCAATCCCACTTCCTTTTCTAGAATGACCTAGTGTGGCAGAATCTTTTATGGCTGAGTTCAGTCTGTACTCAAAGCAGATACAGATGTGTGTGGGAGGGAAGCAGGTGCAGATACCCTGTGTAAAAAGCAGTCAGGGAACAGGATGCAAAGCCACAATGTAAAATATAGATAATCTGTTCATTCTTCAGAGTCATATACTCATGGCTCTTGCTTTAGTTTAGAGTTTTTCAGACTGACTCCTGAATTATTGTTGAAAGTCAGAAGAATTACGGAGCCTGAGGTTAGGCCAACGCAAAAATGATTTTAAAAATAGTGGAAGGTTGCTGAGTTAGATTTAGGGCAGCCATTTGGGTAGCCACACCTAGAAGAATTAGCACTGAATATTATGCTAACTAGCTAAATTTGAAAAACCTAACCTCAATGTTGTCCAGCTATATTTGGCACAGAGCAATTTTTGCAGACGTTTGCTGGATGGCTGCACATTTTTGACTATTTAAGGGGCCCTTTTACTATGCGCATCAATTTTGAGTTGCCGCCCGGCTACCGTGTGGCCCTTGCAGTAATTTCAATTTTCATGCGCGTCCGCTACGCACGCTGGAAAATCATTTTTATTTTCTGGTGTGAGGCAGAAACCGGGTGGTAATCATCATTCTATGTGCGTAGACGATTACCGCACTAGTAATGCATGAGACCTTACCGCTAAGTCAATGGCTGGCCAAAATGGACGTGCGCCAATTTTTATTTTGCCGCACGTCCATTTTCGACAAAAATTTTGAAAAGGCCATTTTTTTACATGTGCGCTGAAAAATGGATCTGCGTGTGCCCAAAACATGCGCCTACACTAGCACAGCCCATTTTTCGGTGCACCTTAGTAAAAAGACTCCTAAATTTCTGATGCTTAAAGCCATTTTTTTATGGGAGACAAGTGCACGATGGAGCATATTTACTAAAGTGTACTAAACTTTAGATGTTTCTAAAATAAATACATGTTTCATAAGTTTTTGCATTTACTACACCATAACTACAAAAGTTAATAACAAAGAATTTAAAAATATATATGGTGCCCCCTCCGAAGGGACACCACCTTGTAGTGGTGGAGGGGCTTCTGTGTTTCAATGACTCAGAGGGCTATGCTGAAGGGTTACCCATATCAGACAGGCCTCTGAGGAGAAACCAGACAAAGAGGGTCCCAACTAGGGAGAGTGGAAAGATGGCGACCTGAAGCTCATAAGCTCAACGGCCCAGCTGACCCCTGAAGTTCTGTCTTTGTTTACTTGAAATTTCCTCTCTGCAATTGCAGTTACCTTAACTGAGAGGAAGGGGACAATCAAGGGTCAGCCACCGATGGCCAGCATTTTGTCCCCTGTGCAGCAAGTGTGGGACCACTGCGTGATGAGCTGTCCACAGATGACTGGGTTGGTGAGTCCTTTGATTAGCGCCGGCGAAGGAGTGTCGACGCTCTTGGACATGGAAACAACTTCATCGCTCCCAAATCATTTAACCACCATGTCCAAAGGAGTGGAGGAGTGAGTTAGGAGTGTATGCTGAAACGGAAGTCGTTTACAGCTGAACCCATGTTGGCGGTGCTACTCCTAAATCTGCAAGTGCTATCAGCTTGGAGTTTGGACCTAATGGTGGTAGTAAATAAGTTTGCTTCCGATATAATCTTATTAGTGAGCCACATGGATAATCTAATCGAATCCTTTGAGAATGAAAAATTGATACGGCAAATGAAGTTCTACAGGAGTAGGAAATGGTTAAGATTTTGAAGATGATAATAGACCAGAAAATTTTGAACAAAATGAATATTATTACAGATGATTAATATTGAGATTGTTGCTTTCCCAGAGTTCTGGGTATGTCTCCTAAAGTTTTTTCCTCTGAAATGATTCCTCTTAGTTATTAATTCAAAAGGAGTGAAGCCTTTGAAACTGGGATTACCTTAATCAGTGGGAATTGGATTAGAGATTCAAGTGTTTTGTATTGTTAAATAATTTCTGGTTTTAAAAGAGAAAATATTAAGTCAGTTGTATTATTTCCACTAATATTGGACAATAAGTATGTTTCCAACAAAATAAATTGACTATACACCGTTTTGGGTTTGAAGAAGCCAACCAGACGATCAATGTGTTATAATGATTCAGATAAATAATAACTGGGGATAATCAGGTTAATACCACGTTTTCTTTATTTACTGTTGTTTAATTGATCTCATTGTCTTGTTTTACTCTCCCTATTTTGTGGTCTAAGGAAGAATATAGAATTACCTGATTGAAATAATTCTTGTATTATTTTGTCTGTATTTCTGGCAAGTTATTTTAGTGCTTGTAAAATTAAATTCGTATAAATAAATAAATTATATATATATATATATATATATATATATATATATATATATATATATATATATATACATATATAATATATATATATATATTGCAAAGCCTATGTGATAAATACAGAGGATGTGCCCAGCATCTGCTCTGCATTTAGGGGCCCTTTTACAAAATACCAGTAAGCCCACTGCAGGCTTACCACATGCCAATCTGGAGCATGTCTTTCTTCTATGTTTGTGCAGTGCTGCGTATGCCTTGTAGCGCTATAGAAATGCTAAATAGTAGTAGTAGTAGTAGCTACCGCCGGCCCAACCTCAGCACGCGGCATTTCTGGCGCTAGCAGAAATATTTGAAAAATATTTCCACAGGCGCTAACCCGGTTACCACTGGGTTAGCGTGGGGTCCCTTACTACCACCTCAGTGAGTGGCGGTAAGTGCACCCCCCCCCCCCCCCCAGCATGGCCATGCAGTAAGTAAAATCTTACTGCATGGCCATTTCTTTTTTATCTGCTGCAGTAAAAAGAGCCTCAGCACATGGCAAAAACAGCCCCCCGTCACTTGCAAAGGGCCCCTTTTACTACAGCTTGGTAAAAGGACCCGTAGCACACCGGGCTGCTGTAAATGCCCCTGCTAATAGTGTGGATGTACCCATGCTATTTGTCGGTGTATATACCATGGGCCCTAGCACTGCCCCAAATGTCAAAAAATAAATTAAGCTGCAGTAGCAATAGGTCAGCTGTCTTCTGATCTCCCTCCCACTACTCTCTCATCCACTCCCCCAGCAATTACCCTTATATTGAAGGATGACCTCTAGTGCTAGTACTGCGAGATTACTGCTATTGATTGTTGGTGCCATTTACTCACACTGGCCCACATTTTCTAACAATGCGCGTAGATTTTGGAATGCCCATGAAACTCCCATTTCCACACTCCTACACACGTCCCTTTTTGCCTGCACACGTTAGAGTTTAGGTGCCGTACATTACAGAATATGCTTAGCAATGTACGCTCATAAATTCAAATATTTGCCAATTAGTGCTCGTTATTGCTTGTTAAAACAATCTATGTGTGTATTTATAGAATACGCCTTGATTTACACACAGAACTGCGTGCAACTCTAGGTACGCTACGTAGAATCCGGGGGTTAATGTGTGATTTAGCACACGCAACCACTACCGCATAAGCATACCAACAGTCAATGCAGTGGTTTGGCAGTTAGTATGCATTAATTCACGTATTAACCCCTGGATTCTATATAGATTGCTAAAAGCTGGACCCCCAAATTTGGGTGCCAATGGTAGATCTGTTTGCAAATCAATTAGCTAATGAGGCATCAACAATCAATAATTGTTGATGCCTCATTAGCTAATTGATTTACACACAGATGATGTAACTCCAAATTGCTGTCAATTAACAAATTGGCAGCAATTTGGAGTTACATGTGCCAGGGGCATAGCTAGTTGGGGCCACGGGGGCCTGGGCCCCCACCTCAGGCTCTGGCCCCCTCCCACTGCGAGGTCTGGCTACGCCACAGACATGTGCATCTGCCCTATGCACTATTCAATAAAATGTGTGCCTAAATTTTGTAGCACACAACTCCAAAGGGTGTGGCCATGGGAAGCATGTGGGTGGATTGGGGACTTTCCCAGAAATCAGGCACAATGTTATAGAATACTATCAATTAGGCACCCAGTTGCCTCAGCTTTTGGCAGGTGCAAATGCTGGAACCCACAACTCAATGATCAGTTCCCCATGCTGTTCTGAAACACGCCATAAAAATAGCACCAGAACAGCGTGAAGAATTAACTCTCCAATGATCAACACTAATAACATACAAATTTAGGAGCATTATTAGCACTGATCATCTGGGGAAAGTGCAGGAGGAAATGTGCCTGGGCACCCTTATATGGTATAGAAACCCTGCCAGAGCATTCCTGGATGCACCAGGCAGAACAGGGTGCTGCCATTTTGGAGGCAGCACTGGAAGGAGGAAGGAGTGCTACTCCCTCCTTTGGTGTCTGAAGGTATGAGGGGGGTGGGGGGTTCAGGCCCACTAGACCACGGGGGGGGGGGTCACTAGATGACCAGGTGTGGGGTGACCTCTAGCCCTCAAGTTTGTTGGTGGGGGAGTTAGGGAGTTCCAGCTCCCCATGTCAGGTTCTGGGGGGGTGTGGAGGCTTGGGGGACACTAGGCCACCAGGTCCTTGCCTTTGGGGGGGGGGGTCTGCTGGTCCACTGGTCCCCCAAGACTGATAGTGGCAGTCTGGGCTGACAGTGACAGCTCGGGTTGCTTGACATGAACAGGAGGGGAAGAGAGCTTTAACCCTAACACCAGCTCCGAGCTGGCATATGGTTAAGGCACTATTCTGCCCGTACGATCAGAACGCAGTGCTCTGATCATACAAGCAGAATACTGAAGAGTTACATCCTATATAATAAAAAGCAGCTCCAACGTTCTGAAGCTGACTGCGTGGCACTTAAACCTTGAGGCATTCTTGCTATCCATCTCATTAACTGATGTCAGTACTTCCTGGTACGTCACAAGCAGCTGTGACCAACCACAACATAGCAGAATGACACACCAACGGAATCCAAGAATATGTTACGCCGCGCCACCCAGCAAGCATCAGTCTGCGCCCAACATCGCCGGTATCAAGACTGAGATGGTAATGGCGCCGCAACCACCCCCCCTGAAATCAACTCGCTGCCTCCCTCACAAACGCCCTCCCACACACAACTACCCACTCTCCCAATGTCGCCAGCACTGCAAACAACCTCCCTCCCAGTTCCACCCCCCCTGAAATCCACTCGCCGCCTCCCTCACAAACCCCCTCCCACACACAACCCACTCTCCAAACGTCAATGATAATGGCACCGCAAACACACCCCCTGAAATCCACTTGCCACCTCCCTAACAAATGCCCTCCCACACACAACTACCCACTCTCCCAATGTCTCCGGCACCGCAAACAACCTCCCTCTCAGTTCCACCCCCCCCCCCCCGAAATCCACTCGCCGCCTCCCTCACAAACTCCCTCACACACACAAACTCTAAAATGGAAAATCAACATCTCCCTCACTCAGGCACACACACACACACACACACACACACACACACTCTGCCATGGAGAGACAGCATCTCTCTCTCTCTCTCTCTCTCACTCACACACACACACACACACTCCCCTCCCCACCCCCTTAATACACAAACTCTAACAAGGAAATTCAACATCTCTATATCTGAATCACCCACATACACCCTCTGCCCCCAACCCCCCCCCCAAAAAAAAAACCACAAACACATACACTGATGCAGAACAATGCTACCCTCCCCCCACCCCCACCCCCAAAATGGCACCGCTGATTGGTCATGCAACTCACACACTCCCAACCAAAACAATAGACAAGGCCCCCCCACACCCCTCCTTCCAGTACAGGGCTAAGGAAAGGGAAGTACAGGGGAAGAACGGCAATTGTCCCCCATACAAACACTCTCACACACAGACGCCACTACCCTCTCTCCCCCCCCCCACATCATACACAAACTCTGCCACACTCCCCACCCCCACCCCCCAACACCCACATCATACACAAACTCTGCCACACTCCCCACCCCCACCCCCCAACACCCACATCATACACAAACTCTCCAAGGGACAATCAGCATCTTTCTGTCTGACACAGATACAGACATACATTCCTTACCCCCCCCCCACCCCCCAACATCATACACACATTGTGCCATGCAGAAACAGCATCTCTCTCACTCACACAAACACACTCCCCTCACACCCCCCTTAATACACAAACTCAAACAAGGAAAATCAACATCTCTCACTCAGACACACACACACTCCCCCCAACCACCCTCACAACATCATACACAAACTCTGCCATGGTGAATCTAGATCTCTGTCTCTCACTCACACCCACACACTCCCCCCCTCCCAAACTAAATACACAAGATCTACCACGGAGAATCAACATCTCTCACTCACTCACACCCACACACACAACCAAACTCCCCACCCCCCACATCAACATACACACAATCTGCCATTCAACAATAACCACCCTCAAAGCCACACTCCACTTCCTGCCACTTCGCCAGCACGGGACAAGAGCTGAGAGACAGAGACGGGCCAAGCCTGTACGCCGTTTACCGATGCTGCTGCTGCTGCCACCATCCGCTGTCACCCAGACTAAGTAAGTGAGACTTCTAAAATTCGGAAGGAGGGGGGCTGGCAGTGGACGGGAGGGAGGGAGGAAGGGAGGGAGGGAGGAAGGGATGCACGACGACCCTGGAACTGTGAGCGAGGGGGGATCCTGGAACTGGGAGGGAGGGAGGGAGGGGGGATCCTGGAAGGGAGACCCTGAAAATCGGGATCTGGGAGGGAGGGAGGGTGACCCTGACACTCTGAGGGAGGGAGATACTTTGGGGCAGTTTGGGGGGGTTGTTGTATCACCTTGGTGGGGTAGAGGGGTGAGCGGCGGAGACCTCGGGGGTGGTGGAAGGGTGAATGGCGGCAGAGTCGACATGGGGGGGGCTGGCATTGCGGCGAGGGTGGCAGGACAGGGGGTTGGCACTGGATGGAGGAGGGGGAGGGGGGACCCTGCCACACACTCTCATTCTCACAAATACACTCGCACCCAGTCTCAATCTCTCTCTGTCACACACACACACTCGCACATTCACTCTCTCTCTCTCTCACACAGTCACTCTCACACACACACTCAAACATACACACTCCGAGGAAAACCTTGCTAGCGCCCGTTTCATTGTGTTCAGAAACGGGCCTTTTTTCTAGTTTAAATATAATTTAAACGAACTCTGTGGTATTCCTTAGCGAGCTCGAGCCAGATCCCCTCCGATCATGCCACGCTGGTAAAAGCAGGTGCTAGTGTAGTTCAAGTGGCCTCTAGCACCCGCATTTACCTTTGATCATTGGGGCACCAGTTAGGTGCAAAATGCGCACTAAGCTAGTATTCTATATAGGGTACCCTGTGCAGAGCACCCTTTATAGAACTGTAATTTAGTGCGGATCACCCCGGCCCCTAACTTTGGGTGCCATTTACTGAATTGCACCCTATGTGCTTTTTGTGTAAGGGGCGGGAACTAGGCAGAACATGGGTGGAGAATGGGCATGGATAGCATGTTACACTTAGTGTGGAAAACATACTGCATGCTGTCAATGATGCTGTTAGCATGGATCACTTAGGGTCTCCTCAATAGGAAGTACTAAGTGTCTGTGCTAATTGTGAACAATGATAATGTGTGATAATCAACATTTCAGTGTTGTAATTGCAGGGGTGTGTTGGGCATGCCCTTAACAATTAGCATGCAGCCTTTGTACTTAAGGCATGTTATCGTTTAGTGTTAAGGTGCATTAAGTGCAAAAACTTCACGCCCCTTAAAGTAAATCAAATATAGCTATAACCAAATACAGCCACTAATCCCCTTTTCATTTCATATATAGGGCTCCTTTTACAAAGCCGTGGTAATGATTCCCATGTGTCAAATGCAACGAAGGCCATAGGAATTGAATGGGCTTCGTTGCATTTGCCACGCCGGGAATCACTACTGCAGCTTTGTAAAAGGAGCCCATAGACTTTAACACTCGGGCAAAACACATATAAAATGTATGCTTAATTCTTTATCTTTTTTTTCACATTATATTCTAGCAACAAAATTAGAAATATTAGAAATGAAGAAAGTATTTTTAGAGCTATGATGTTATCATTGCAAGTCTCCTTCTGAATTTGAATATAATAGATGATCTCATCCTTATTGAGAAAATCTATCAAATTACTCTAAAATCACTGTACAGAACCCTCTTCGAGCGGTCTGAACAAGAAAGATGTTTAGTATTCCCATGCCAGCTCTGCAAGATAGGAATCTCATTCTTGTGGTGGCTTATCCTCAAAAACTACATAATCATCATATTCTTTCTGTGCCAGACCCAAGACCACCCAGGCTGAAAGCCCTGTGCTCTGAACTCAATTGAAACAGGCACTGTGTTAGTGAACACATAAAAACATACAATAAAGTAAAAGACCACAAGGCCTATCTTAGTCCCATTTACCTTTCCGACTGCACCACTACAAAGGACCCATCATTACCTATAGCATTTTCTTTACTTCTTCACAACTAAGGCCTGCTACTCCACTGCAGTCTGGATAATTGTTTGGCCTACCTACCCTCACTCTTCCCATAACCCAGCCCACAAATATTCAAATAATATCTGACTGTTTAGAAATTTAAATGGCCCAATGTTGTCTGCATATATTAAAAAAAAAACTACAGATCGACCAATTAGAGGTTCTCCAACTCAGTAAAGCTTGGTCTGAGATCCAGCTCCATAAACCTTCCTTCACAAACACCTGGGAATTGCCACATGTTATGTATCCTCTCTCAGTTCACTCAGCCCAGCCATAACCCAGCACTTGGCATATCACTACCTATCTACACACCACTCAGTCAAATCAAGAAAAGATCAAGACCCCCTCCAAAGGCACACCACCTTGAAGCAGTGGAGGGGCTTCCGTGTTTCAATGACTTAGAGGGCTATGCTGAAGGGTTACCCATATCAGACAGGCCTCTGAGGAGAAACCAGACAAAGAGTGTCCCAAACTGGAGGATCCAAGATGGCGTCGAGGGAGGATGTACGTTAGTTGAGTTCCCGTTTTACATCAGAATACCTGAAGAAGTAGGCGTGCTCCCCAGAGAATGGGGAAGAGAAAAGGCAAAGCCGTGGTGTTATCCTCCTCGAACATGGCTGGGGTTCCCACCACTTCTCAGTGTACTTTGGAGAGATTCGGGGTCATAACATCGGGGATATCGGTTCCTGCTTCGGGGAACAGCAAGGCTTTATCGCCGAATCTCAGTGGAGAGGGAATGACTTTGAGTCCCCCTGTTGGCATGACCTCTCCAAGACCCGGAAACAGTAACGCTTCGCTATGGAGGTCGACAGTGGAAATGCCTGAAGTGGGTTAGGATTCTCACGCGATCTGAGGAGGTCCTGGTGCAGCATTGACTCCGGATAATAAACCAACTGGGGGACTGGAGAGTGAGCTCTTCCCCCCGAAGATATCTGGAGCGGTTTCTGTGGAGAAATTGGACTTGGTGAAGCCAAAAATGTTATAATGGACACACTATGGGAAGTGCTGCAGAGAGTGAATAACTCTCTTCTTCAGATGTCAAAAATTTTTCAGGAATAAATATGTAATTATATCAATATTTATCTACCAAAGTGGAAGTCCAAGATATAAAAATAGAGACTTTGATTACAGAAATGGTTTCGCTACGAAAATCAGTTAATCTGGTAATGAAGGACAGACATGTTTCTTGTAAAAAAAAAATTGGAATTTCTGGAGAACCAATTAAGGAAAAATAACTTGAATGATAAATTTTCCTAAAATATCCTATATATAGAGTTATTAGTGACTTTTGTCTTTGATTTAGATAGGAACAATGTTTTGAAATTGTATTTCCGACACATGGTTGATAGTTTTTTGGGTTCAAAGATAAATATATTTCCTGACTTAGCAAGGGAATTGCAGACTAGGAGGTGTGAATTCTTGGCTTTTAAGCCAAGAATCATTGCCCTAGGTGGGACCTTCCTAGAGCGATTCCCTTGTAAGTGTTTTATTTCCTTATTACTTATTTGTTGAACCCAAGAAATTACAAGAGTTTGTGGAGTTAAAAGAACAGATGAAGAATCCTCTGCAGCAACTTCCTTTAGTTACCACTGTACCGGCTGCAATTACCGATTAACCTTCCTCCCTCAAAATATGAATTGTAAGATTAACCATTTTGTGTTTTTCTTATTTTCTTTGAGATTGTTTTCCTGATCTTGGATCCCCCAATTGTGGACAATTATTATAATATTGATGAGAGAAAATGTTTTCTTTTTTCTTTATATTAAATTCTGTATTTCCTTACATTTATGTGATTAATGTGAATGTAATTAAGTAAAATGATAAATAAAAAAATTAAAAAAAAAGAAAAGATCAAGACCAGCATATGTATTTCAACATCAAATGCGGTTTATTTATGGCCACAGCATAAACCTCATTAACCAAAGAACCTTATTAAACAATAAATGAAAACCCAACAGTTGTTATTAAACACATACAACTCTAATTAATTATTAGGCAGTAGGTGACCCTGCCCCTTTTTGGTGAAATGCAAAGCACTTACAGCTAGATTCTATATTTCCTCAATACTTACACTTGAAAAGAAAAAGCCATTAAAGTTCCCCCTTTATCAATTACATTTGAACTGGTGGGGTTTTCATCAAAGCACCAGTCCGAATTATGAGATCATATTGATTGTAAATATCATGGCTTATCTGTTTGAAGACAGAGTTGAACACTATTCATTCATGTCATGTCAAGACTGGTGATGGTCACTAGCTGTGTAAGATGGTGACAACAGTAATCTGCCTTCATAACTTCAATTCAATGCTGGTAACATCTGTAACCCTGGGCACACTTCCAGCTCAGCTTCACCCCGGGGTTTTGTTCCAATCATCCGGGACCGGGGTCACACAAACAGAATACTTCTGCCACACACACAGCTCCCACTGTCAGGATCACTCGAGCTGGGTACAGGCCAGGGCCAGAATAGTTCCGGTAGGCCGAGGATACTCTTTCTCTGGGCGCTTTCACTCAAAAGATTAGTCAGCAGTCTCAGTTGCAAAAAAATTCAATTTGCTTTACTAACAGTAACTTGAAAAAACACAGTTCATAAACTTGTCATCTTGGTCCGTACAATTCAGGGTGTTTTTTTTTTTTCAGATGATCTGCACAGCGCAAAACATAGTCTCTACATGATATCAGGGCTTTCAAACTCACAGTTCAGTTCTATCTTAAATCTCCTCTATTTGCAAAGCAGAACAATGTACTTATCAATCTCTTCTATTTGCAACCAGAGAATAAGCATGTGGTAATCTCCGCACTGTTCTCTATCAGTCCTCAATCATCTCCACATTATCTCTTCAGTTACTATAGGGGTCATTCACATGCATAGGAGCCAACTTTTCAAAATTATTGGGGATGCTAAGCCCAGTGGAAATAACCCCTCCCTGGACACATACAAGGAATTTTCTCAATATTAGGGGTGCTCAAGCACTAACAGCACCCACAGAGCCGGCTCCTATGTTCACACATGCAATGAAAGTCCTGCCAGAAGTGAGGCATACCACCTCTCACTTCTCCTACCTGGGGTATATTATTCCCCCAAGCACTCTTTCTGGTTCCCAGTTCGGGAACTCCCTGCAGGCACATGCTGCTATGTAGCAGAGGCATCCAGTCACCACACACTGCAAACCTCTCCTGCTTTGGTTCCCAGGACTTTCTCCCCCCCTTGGTGCTATGGGTCTCGGCAGGGGGTGAGCTACCAAAGACCAGAATTTGCTCCAAGCAATCTCTTTTATTAACTTCTTTGTCCTGCCCACTAGGGCTGGGCTTTACTCTGATTTCCTCACCAGGCTGTCAATACCTACTTTGTCTCTTTAGTTACCCCCAGAAAATCCTCCTACCTCCAGCCTTATGCCAGAGCCCTTTTTTTTTTTTGAGGGGGGGGGGGGGGTCACACATCCGTAACCAATCATGTTTTATGCTACAATTCAGTGCTTTTGTTCTCAATTAAGATGTGCTGTGTACTTGGGGACCCTGGTCAAATCTGCTGGCATGTCTATGGCACAATTTGGAAAGCCCTGGTGGCTGCACCAGCAGAGGAATATTAGCAGGAATGCAAAAGAAATGGTTGCCTTCTACAAGTAGCAATCCTGTATCTTTACAGTACAAATACTGAGCAAAGGACCATGCACCTCAGCTCCCTCTAGAACTCCACAGCTACGAAACCCTGCTAACCATCTGAGGAACACGCTGCCATCTAGAGGTCTGCATCAGATTGTATGCTTGCTATGTACCTTTGTATACGTGCCATGGGTTCAATGTGACTCTCTTACTTATGAGTCTAGTTAGGGATTTATGTACATTTACTCTAAGCTGTTTCTATGATATAACTTCATGTGTCTCTATCCTTGCTTTTTTTGCACATTATCTTTCCTGTTATTGTAAATAAAATAATTGCCTTATTTTCATAATACCCTTGGTGTGGACATACAATTTCTCAGGGTCATCCTTAATTCACAGTTATTATTCATTTCTCAGATCTCTAATGTGTGCAAAACAGGTTTATTTATATTTTGTCAGTTACGTGCAATTCGCTGCTACTTCAGTTCTGAAATTTTCCATTCTTTACTTCTCGCCCTACTCATTACAAGACTGAACTATTGCAATATCATTTATTTAGGTTGTACTCAAGCTTCCATTAAAAAATGACAGCCCCTGCGGAATACGGCCATTCAATTATTATGTCATGCGCATTGTTATGAACATGTATCACCATTATTACAAAAATACCATTGGCTTCCGATTGTATTCTGTTCAAACTATTGGTTCTTATATTTAAATCCCATAGGATTGGCTTATCTCATTACCTCTCATCTCTCACTATTCCTTACTCACCTGTTCATCGTTCAAGAAATGACCATTGCTTAGTAGCCTTTACCCAGTACTAAACTTGCTCGTCTTGATTCTACTCGCCGTGCTGCTTTCTTTTTTGCTGCGCCTTTTCATTGGAATTCACTTTCACTAGACATCCATACTGAATCTTCATTTAAGAACTTTAAAACAAAATTTGGCTGTTTGCTAGTGCTTTTCCCTAAATTTGAATGTTCCTTGTGCCACCGCTACTGTCCCTCTTTCCACCTCTCCAATTTAGCCCTTCCCTTTTAGCCTCTTTTGTCCCCCCTTCCCTTTTATGATGTATTCCAGGGCCGTGCCTAGGGTCTCTGGCGCCCCCCTGCAGACTATCAGTTGGCGCCCCCCCCCCCGGTGAAAATGATCATGCCCCCCCCCCCCCGGTGAAAATGATCGCTCACCACTTGCCACACTGACAGGAACTGTCAGCAATATTCTTAGAAACAAATTGCTATACATTGCAAAATAAGATAGCAGATGTAAATTCTCAAAGTGGACATATTCCAAACGCTAAAATGAAAATAAAATGATTTTTTTTTACCTTTGTTGTCTGGTGACTTTCTTTTTCCGATCATGCTGGCCCAGTATCTGAGTCTGCTGCTATCTGTCCTCTTAACTCCATTTCCAGGGCTTCCTTTCCATTTATTTCTTTACTTTCCTCCTTTCTTCTTCATTTCTTGCTCTATATCCATTTCCAGCAATTTCTTCTCTCTCCCTGGGTCCTGCCCTCCCATCCATGTCCATTCTTGTCCCTCTCTGCCCTTCCCTCCTCCATCCATAGCCAGCAATCCTCCTCTCTCCCCTCCCCTCCATTTCTAGCAATTTGTCCTCTCCCTGGGCCCCCATGTCCATCCTTGTCCCTCTCTGCCCTTCCCTCCTCCATCCATAGCCAGCAATCCTCCTCTCTCCCCTCCCCTCCATTTCCAGCAAATTGTCCTCTCCCTGGGCCCCCATGTCCATCCTTGTCCCTCTCTGCGCTTCCCTCCTCCTCCATCCATAGCCAGCAATCCTCCTCCCCTCCATTTCCAGCAATTTGTCCTCTCCCTGGGCCCCCATGTCCATCCTTGTCCCTCTCTGCCCTTCCCTCCTCCATCCATAGCCAGCAATCCTCCTCTTTCCCCTCCCCTCCATTTCCAGCAATTTGTCCTCTCCCTGGGCCCCCATGTCCATCCTTGTCTCTCTCTGCGCTTCCCTCCTCCTCCATCCATAGCCAGCAATCCTCCTCCCCTCCATTACCAGCAATTTGTCCTCTCCCTGGGCCCCCATGTCCATCCTTGTCCCTCTCTGCCCTTCCCTCCTCCTCCATCCATAGCCAGCAATCCTCCTCCCTTCCATTTCCAGCAATTTGTCCTCTCCCTGGGCCCCCATGTCCATCCTTGTCCCTCTCTGCGCTTCCCTCCTCCTCCATCCATAGCCAGCAATCCTCCTCCCCTCCATTTCCAGCAATTTGTCCTCTCCCTGGGCCCCCATGTCCATCCTTGTCCCTCTCTGCCCTTCCCTCCTCCATCCATAGCCAGCAATCCTCCTCTCTCCCCTCCCCTCCATTTCCAGCAAATTGTACTCTCCCTGGGCCCCATGTCCATCCTTGTCCCTCTCTGCCCTTCCCTGCTGCATCCATAGCTAGCAATCCTCCTCTCTCCCCTCCCCTTTCAGCAATTTGTCCTCTCCCTGGGCCCTGCTGCTGCCTTCCCATCCATGCCTCTCTGCCCTCCCATCCATGCCCTCCCATCCATGCCTGTCAGCAATTCTCTCCCCTGCTCTGCCCTCTCCCCTCCTGTCCAATGATTTCTTCTCTCTCCCTGCCCTGCATCCATACATCGCCAACAATTCTCCTCTCCCCTACATGTGGCAGGCTGCAGCGTTTTTGCGAGGCAGCTCTGGCTCTCCCTCCTTCCTTCCTTGGTTCCCTCTCTGGCTCCCCGATCAGCAGCCCCCCCCCCCCCGCGTGTTTTAACCTTTACGCGATGTCAATCAATGAAGAACGCACACCAGACTCGTTTCCAGCTTCTCTCTTCACACAGTATCCCGCCCTCGCGGGAACAGGAAATGCATCATCGCTGACGCTGAAGGCGGGACACTGTGTGAAGAGAGAAGCTGGAAACGAGTCTGGTGTGCGTTCTTCATTGATTGACATCGTGTAAAGGTTAAAACACGCGGGGGGGGGGGGGGAGGGGGCTGCTGATCGGGGAGCCAGAGCGGGAACTAAGGAAGGAAGGAGGGAGAGCCCGAGCTGCCTCGCAAAAGCGCTACGCTTGTGAGGGCAGCAGAGACGTCCGAAGTCCACGATTGGGCTGGGGCGCCGGGGCGAGGGTAAGCACCGCGGCGGCGCCCTCCAGAGGTGGACGCCCCCCTGCGGCGCTTACCTCGCTTACCGCATCGGCACGGCCCTGATGTACTCTCTCCTCCTCTCCTTTTTGTTCTGTCTGTATGAGTTTTGTAATGCTTTCCTGTCATATTTTGTAGTTCCTTTCCTTTTCAAAATTTGTTTTAAACCATTATAAACTGCTGAACACTCTAGTCAGTCATGGCGGTATAGCAGATTTTAATAAACTATAAACTGTAGCAGATCAGTTCCTATCTGCTGGCTGGAGGACAAAATCGACTTTATGTTGAAAACATACTTGTTCAGGCAGGCATATGAAGGAGTATAATATTAGGATTTAAAGTTGTGGGCACCCCGACATAATAGCCCTGACAAAATAGTCTTGACAAAAAAGCCCCGACAAAACAGCCTTGTAACACAATAGCCCTTGGCAAATCAGCCCCTAACAAAATAGCCCTAGACAAAATGGTCCCTCCCATAAAATAACCCTTGACAAAATAGTCCCTTAACAAAATAGCCCCCTAGAAAAAATAACACATCACAACAAAAGATGATAAACTACAAGTGAAATCTTCACTGATAAAGGCTCCTACCAGCATTGCATTGTATAAAGTATATATAAATAAACAAAATTCTATATCTACCAATTTGTATTCATGATCTGTTCTGCTGTTTAAGGAAACTATTCATAAGTGCATAAGTACATAAGTAATGCCACACTGGGAAAAGACCAAGGGTCCATCAAGCCCAGCATCCTGTCCACGACAGTGGCTAATCAGGCCAAGGGCACCTGGCGAGCTTCCCAAACGTACAAACATTCTATACATTTTATTCCTGGAATTGTGGATTTTTCCCAAGTCCATTTAGTAGTGGTTTATGGACTTGTTCTTTAGGAAACCGTCTAACCCCTTTTAAAACTCTGCCAAGCTAACCGCCTTCACCACATTCTCTGGCAACGAATTTGAGCTTAATTATGCATTGGGTGAAGAAAGATTTTCTCCGATTTGTTTTAAATTTACTACACTGTAGTTTCATCGCATGCCCCCTAGTCCTAGTATTTTTGGAAAGCGTGAACAGACGCTTCACACCCACCTGTTCCACTCCACTCATTACTTTATATACCTCTATCATGTCTCCCCTCAGCCGTCTCTTCTCCAAGCTGAAAAGCCCTAGCCTCCTTTCTTCATAGGGAAGTCGTCCCATCCCCGCTATCATTTTAGTCGCCCTTCGCTGCACCTTTTCCAATTCTACTATATCTTTCTTGAGATGTGGCAACCAGAATTGAACACAATACTCAAGGCATTATAACATCCTCACACCTGTTTTCCATACCTTTCTTAATAATACCCAACATTCTATTCGCTTTCCGAGCTGCAGCAGCACACTGAGCAGAAGGTTTCAGTGTATTATCGACGACGACACCCAGATCCCTTTCTTGGTCCGTAACTCCTAAAGTGGAACCTTGCATGACGTAGCTATAATTCAGTTTCTTTTTTCCCACATGCATCACCTTGCACTTGCTCCATTAAACGTCATCTGCCATTTAGCCACCCAGTCTCCCAGTCTCGTAAGGTCCTTCTGTAATTTTTCACAATCCTGTCGCGAGTTAACGACTTTGAATAACTTTGTGTCACCAGCAAATTTAATTACCTCGCTAGTTACTCCCATTTCTAAATCATTTATAAATATATTAAAAAGCAACGGTCCTAGCACAGACCCCCCCCCCCCCCCCCCCCATCAACATGCTAATTAAAAAACCAAAACAATATTGTCATCATTTTCATAGTCTTACCAACCTTATCCTGTTTGGCAAGGTAAGATTATTAGGAAAAAATGCAGTGCCATATTGTGAGCAGCCAGGGGGCTAATTTGTCAAGGGCTATATTGTGGGCAGGCCGCTTTGACAGTGGCTACTATGTCGGGAGCTTTTTTGTTTGAAACTTTTCTTGTCGGGGCTATTTTGTCTGGGGCCCAAAGTGGTGGTATGGAGGAGAATACTGAGGTGGGAGAGCTGGTTGTAATATTAAGAGGTGATATGTACTATATTATTTGTTTGGTTTGTTTGTATGTACAAGTAATAGAAATTATGTTGTCATTTTAAATTATTATGCTTGTTATTTGCTGTACTCCATCTAGAAGATTGTTTGATAGAGCAGAATATAAGTTTTTAATTAAATAAATTATTCAGACTAGTTTTGTCGGACTCGATACCTTTCCTTTCAAGGGAAAAATGGCTCTGAAAAAGGAAAAACTCACTTTAGCAATAAACCTGGTTACTGGATCTTTGAGTATGAAAATCTCCTTCTGCTTGTATGTATAGTATTTTATTAAACCTATTTACCCATGTAAATGGCTATTAAAAGTGGTGTTTGAAAATTGTTCACACTGAGTGGTGGGATTTCTGAAGCCAGGGGTATGGCAAGGATTGAGGGGGGAAATTCTATAATTGGTGCCACCTTTTAGTTGCTCGAATACTACATGGTATGAGGCTATTCACTAATGGCATCTGGGCACCCAGATTCTATTATAGAAAACTAATGTAACTTGGTATCAACATGCCTTACATTTAGGCACCTGTAATTACAACAGCCATAGACCTGGTGTAACTGCAGGTAACCAAATATAGTGTATTTTTTTAGGGTAAATTTATCCCTCCCAATATGGTGGTTTACCCAAAATCTAGGCGCCGCTTATAAAATACACTTTGGCGGTAAAGTTTTCCGTGCGGATTCTCTAGGCACCATATGTAGAATCTGACGCAATATGCGTAACTTTCTATTTTCAAAACTGTATAAGAACTTGTCGATATTCAAAATGATTTAACCGGCCAGAAACAGCTGCTGACTGGTTAAATCGATTGTTTGGGGCTATCCGCTAATTTTCAGTGGCACTTAACCACCGCTGAAAATTAGTGGTTAGTGCCTAGTGAAAACTGGCTATTTTGGGGGCATTCCAGGGGCACAGTCAGCACTTTGCTGGGTAAGTACTGATATCCAGCACTTAACTTGCCAGGTTAACCGCATAAATAGGACCATATAAATCACGGTCCTGTCTTTATAACCCATGACAATTAAGTTCTGAATATCGACTGAACCAGCTATGTGTTAGCCGGCACTGCATAAACCGGATATTCAATGCCGAAGCCGGACATGGGCCAGTATTGAATATCCAGGAATAACACCAGCGGCGATCAGCAAAACGCTCACCGCTGCTGGCTGAATATTGACCCTGATCTATTAAATTTTCAGAGGCCAATTTAGGAGCATAACAAAGAGAGAAGCATAAATCATTTGACTATCAGGCCAATAATAAATTTTTTTTTAAAAGATAACACAAATCTACTTGAAGTTATTCTACATTTTACAGTTCTATCAGTGCACCAGAGTGAGCAGTCCAAGTAATAATATTGCAGTTTTAAAATATCACAGTGACTTATGAGGCCATGTTTTGAGCCTAATGCTTCGACTTGTTCTGAAGCTGTCAGGTGAGTTCAGGCAGCAGCTGTGTATTAAGAGTTAGCATGGATTCCTCTTCACTTTTACTGTCAGTGGAGAAGCCCTCCCGGGCCTAAGCAGATGATGTCACAAGAAAAGACGAATGATCCTCCAAAGTGAAGGTCACCATCTCCAGACAAGCATTAGCCCACAATCGCAAGGACCACTTGAGATTTGTGGCATGCTTTTTTTCTAAAGACAAAACGTACTAGCAGTGTGGTTGCCATGTTAGTCCATTTGAATATGTAGAAATAAAGGTTTAAGAAATACAAATTTTAAAAAGAACATGAGCTGGTACCTTTCTATTGGACTAACAATGCATTTTTTGACTAGCTTTTGAGGGCTAAAACCCCCTTCGTCAGGTCTAGACCGAATACACAGAAGATGAGAATATTAAAAGATAAATGGGAATCAGAAAGGCATTCCAATGATGGTGTAAAGAGGGAAAGGCAAGGGAGGAAGGAAGGAGATGTACTAGACGGATGGAAAACTGTCTGTCACATCACAGTCATATTAGTAACCAAGACTTTCAACACATTCTTAGTTGAGCAGCTGAACACAGGCATTAAAATTATGGCTAAAAAGCCTGTCATACCATGGAGTTATTGTTCCTTCCTGATCTTGTTGTAAATATTCAGGGCTTTGTTTTCAAAAATGCATATGTTGTGCACTTTGACCTCAATTCTCCAAAATCCGTGACTGGTGTAAATGGCCCCTATTTGTTTCAGAATAAAAGGCTTTTGTGCTACCTCAAGAGATATCCAGTTCTCTACCATAGAGCTTTGCTCCTATGTCATTGTTATCCATGGGTACTGTGAAGGGGCACATTTGGGTGCTTCTGTTTCTTGGCTGCATTCTATTGGGTTCTTCAGTAGGGAGAAGTAATAACTTTGGAGCCTACGGGGTTTGGAAGCATGCACCACCCAGTGAAAAAAAATAGACTGTCAATATTTAAATTCTGTGGTTGGTGTTCGCTTCAAACTCTGACCACAGCAAATTATTCACAGATATTCAGTGTCACTATCCAGACACTGAGCAGTGCTGAATACTGGTGCAGAGCAGTGAGCGCTGGAGTAGCCCATTAATACAGTGGCCTGAGAACCTGGGAAACCGACTTCAATCCCATTGCAGATCCTTTGACTCTGGGCAAGTTACTTAGTGGCCCTTTTACTTAGGCATGCCGAAAAATGGCCTGCGCTGGTGTAGGCACGTGTTTTGGATGCCCGCAGGTGCATTTTTCAGCAGGCCTGCAAAAAAGGGCTTTTTTGTGGCCAAAAACTGGATGTGCGTCAAGATTAAAACCAGCGCGCATCCATTTTCAGCCTGAGACCTTACTGCCTCCCATTGACTTTGCGGTAAAATCTCACGCTTTAACCAGGTGGCAATTGTTAGTATGCGTACACTGCTGATTACTGCCGGGTAAGCGCCACACGGTAGAAAATTTCTACCGCGTGTTTTGTACATGCTTCAAAAATGGAATTACCGCAGGGCAGGGGGCATGCGGTAGCCGGGCAGGAGTTCCAATTTGATGCACCTTGGACTCATGTAGGCACCTACACACCTTAGTAAAAGGGCCCGTTAACCCTCCATTGCCACAGGTACAAAATAAGTAACTGTGAGCTAAAAGAAAATTCTTCAGAAAACAGAAGACAGAAAACAGAGAGTAGGGTTAAAAGGTCAGTGTTCTCAATGGAGAAGAGTAGATAGTGGGGTTCACCGGGGGTCTGTGCTGGGACTGCTACTTTTTAATTTATTTATAAATGGTCTACAGATGGGAATAACTAGTGAGATAATTAAATCTGCTGATGACACAAAGTTGGTAAATCACAAGAGGTTTGTGAAAAATTGCAACAGGGCCTTACAAGATTGGGAGACTGGGCATCCAAATGGTAGATGGCATTTAATGTGAGCAAGTTCAAAGTGATGCATGTGGGAAAGAGGAACCTAAATTATAGCAAGGTGATGCAAGGTTTCACATTAGGAGTCACTACTCAGGGAAAACAATCTAGGTGTCATTGTTGATGATACATTGAAACCCTCTGTTCAGTGTGCAGCGGCGGCTAAGAAAGCAAATACAATGTTAGGAATTCTTAGGAAAGGAATAGAAAACAAAAATGAGAATGTTATAATGCCTTTGTATCGCTCCATGGTGTGACCACACCTCGAATACTGTATGCAATTCTGGTCACCGCATCTCATAAAAGATACAGCAGAATTAGAAAAGGTACATAGAAGGACGATGAAAATGACAAAGTGGATGGGACGATTTCCCTATGCAGAAAGGCTAAATTGGCTAGGGCTCTTCAACTTAGAGAAGAGACTGCTGAGGGGAGATATTATAGAAGCCTATAAAATACTGAGTGGAGTGGAACGGATAGACTTGAATCACATTTACTCTTTCCAAAAATACAAGGACTAGGGGATATGCAATGAAACTACTAAGTAGAAAATTTAAAAGAAATCAGAGAAAATATTTCTTCACTCAATGTGTAATTAAACTCTGGATTCATTGCCAGAGAACATGCTAAAAGCAGTTAGATTAGCAGGGTTTAGAAAAAGGTTTGGATAATTTCCTAAAAGAAAAGTCCATAAGCCATTATTAAGATGGACTTGGGAAAATCCACTGCTTATTTCTAGGATAAGCAGCACAAAATCTGTTTTACTCTCCTGGGATCTTGCTGTGTGCTTGTGACCTGGATTGGCCACAGTTGGAAACACGATACTGGGCTTGATAGACCTTCAGTCTGTCCCAGTATTATGTTATTATGTAAACCAATTTGATTGTAACCAGAGAAAGGCGGTATATCAAATCCCATTCCCAAGTGCCACCACGATCTAGAATAGAGTGATACTCAAACTTCTCGCTGGGAAAAGTAGGGACAGCAATTTTTCTGTCCTGACTTCATCTGGTTAGTTATCCAAATAGCTGTCTGAAAGTTGCCACTTTCCCCTTGCTCCACCCAAGTGCTGCTCCAGAGTGCTCCAAGATGGTCCGTAAGAATAATCAGAGGCACTTCCTAGATATAGACAATAGGGGAAAAATCCCTGAGTAGTTACAAAAGAAAGTTCATGGTGTCAGATCCAAGCCCTAGTTCTGATTAAACCTGGCATATATGGGGGTAGGAGGAAATTGCCAGGTCAGAAATGGATGCCAGAATCATTGTGGAAAAGTCAAGCAAAATAATTGAATCCAAACCTGCCATGAGTGGGAAAGTGTGGGGTACAAATGTAACAAAAAAAAAAATACAGCTTGAATTAGGTGCTGCTTTTCAGGTTTAAGTACCACCATCATGTAGGGTTCAGATTTTCTGGTCTTGTCCTGGCCCCATCTCTACTTAAAATGACCTTTCCTGAAATATTTTAATTCTGAAATCGCTTGACTTGATGATACACAAGTTTCTATTTGAATAGAAACCTGTGACCATAGAAAGAAGACAATAAATCTATGGCCAGTGGAAGTCAGCAAACTGACAACACACAAGTAATCAGACATAATGATATGTGCATGCATCAGGTTACATAGAAGATTTAATGTTTAGTTGCAATTAATAAAAAATATTTCAACAGCCTGCTTTATTAATCTACAGCTGGTTTGTCCAGGTGTCTTTAAGGCACCATGTGCACCACTATGTCTTATAGGATATGTGTAATATCTATGACTAATGCTAGGGATTTTGGCAGAATTTACTGAGAGGATGCAGAGAAAGACATTTTTCTGTGCATCAGGTTTGCTCAGTGGCTAGCACCAACTCTGTTAGCACAGACTTGAACAACTATTAAAATTAAGTATGAAGAAAGTTAATACTTGGATCTGCATTATGTAAGTGTATGAAATAATATGCAACAGATGGCTCCTTAAAACGGGCACGATACTACCTTCAAGTACTGCAGAGTATTACCTTATTCACTGAAGTCCCAGAATCAGGATTCTTCCACCAGGGGGCAGCATAGCTGCAAGGTCCAAGTAGATCAATTTGCTATTAACAAGTTCATATTTGTTCCAAAAACAAAATTATATTTACTGAATATAAAAATAGAAAGTTTTCAGGAGTACAAAACAGAAAACAGTGAGTAAAGAGTTAATCCAAAAGCACAAAAATATAGTCTCTTGTGCTCCTTCAGTAGAGTTGCCGTGAAACTGGGGCATCTCTTGATTCAGAAACAGGCTTTCTCCCTTACGGGCTTGATTGTAACTTAAGAGGACCTTTTCCCTCTCTTATGAAATGAATATTCAAATACCTGGTTGGTAACAACAGTCAGATGGACAAGTGGCTATTTCCATGGATCTCAGGAGAGCAGTCTTCTAAGCATTGCTCTGAAACCCACTCTAACTGATTGAGAGAATACTCACCCACTCTCTCAGAGAAAGGCAATTAGCCCCTTCCCTTCCTTCAGTATGGAAAGCCACAGACCATTGTTGCATTTCCCTTGCATTTTTCATCAACAGCTCTTCTCAATGACTCATAGGCACCAATATAGATTTCAACTGAAGGATCCTCCCTGTGGAGATGGACAATGTCAAGCACTACTCTACTTACTACCTCTGCATCCACTGTAATTCCCCTTACTGGAACTTTCTCTTTCATATGCTATAGGAAAGGCCTATGCACACGTTCCTTAAGTTCACCTATTCATTTGTAGAAAACTAAATATAAAGGAACAAGACATTTTCTTTTGTAGTGTCCCAGGTTTTCAGTCACTAAGGACAGAAAAAATTGTATTTTTTTTTTTAACTGTGCATCATCACACAGAAAACATAGTCTATATTCCAAAAGATACAGCTCAGTACACACATATCTGAGCTATTTGAGTGCAGGTTTGACCAAAAATATGCTGGTTCTGATTTAGAATAATAAGGTGTGCTGGTGCCAATACCTGGTGTTTTTGCATTTCTGAGAGTTGCATGACTATCAGTCCCTCCCACTAGCCTTAATCCATTACTTCAGCTTCCTCTGTAATTATCCAGTATATGGTATGTGTCCCCAATGATATTGTGTCTGATGAACTTAAGCTGGCCAAACAGGTAGAAAAGACAACTCTCAAAGCAAGAAGAAAGCTCAGGTGAATAAGGAGAGGGATAACCAGCAGGACAAAAGAGGTGATAATGCCCTTGTACAAGTCTCTGGTGAGGTCCCATTTAGAATACTCAGTGGCGTACCAAGGGGGGGGGCGGTCCGCCCCGGGTGCACGCCGCTGGGGGGTGCCGCGGCACGCACCTGCTCTGAGTTCGCTAAACTTCTTTGCTCGTTCGCTGCAGCTCCCTCTGCCCCGGAACAGGTAACTTCCAGGGCAGAGGGAGCTGCAGCGAACGAGCAAAGTTAGTAAACTCGCAGCAGGCGCGTGCTGCGGCACTCCCCCCCCCAGCGGCATGCACCCGGGGGGGGCTCTTTCTTCGGGGGGGGGTCCGCGCTGCATCAGGGGGGGGCGCCGCCCCGGGTGTCCACCCCCCTAGGAACGCCACTGAGAATACTGTATGCAATTCTGGAGACTGCACCTAGGGAAGCTATAAACAGAATGGAGTCAGTCCAGAAGGCAGCTACAAAACTGGTCAGCAGTCTCTGTCATAAAACATATAGGGACAGGCTCATGAACCTCAACATGTATACGCTGGAAGTGAGGCGGGAGAGAGGGAATGTGATAGAGACGTTTAAATACCTCAATGGCGTTAATGTACAGGAAGTGAGCCTTTTTCAAATGAAGGAACTCTCTGGAATTAGAGGGCATAGGATGAAGTTAAGAGGAAAAAGGCTTAGGAGGAATCTGATAAAATATTCTTTCACGGAAAGGGTGGTCGATGGTGAAGGTCGTGGAGACGAGGACTGTGTCAGAATTTAAGAAAGCATGGGACAGACACGTGGGATCTCTTAAGAAAAGGAGGAGTTAGTGGTTACTAAGGATGGGCAGACTGGATGGGCCATTTGGCCCTTATCTGCTGTCATGTTTCTCTCTTTCCATGCATATCTGGAAAGGGGTCAGAAAATCTGACTGCATATTTCCTGGCTGGTGATATCAGCACAGTGTGGCAAATGAACCTAAGTGTGGGAATGTTTAACTGGGTAAATGTGACTGTAACATGCACATGAAGTTTGCTAATACTAATTATAGCACTATTTGACTTTTGATTTTTGAATAATAAATTGCTTAATTAATTGTAATTAATTAATTAATGGTACTAAGCCACTGCAATGGAATCTATGTGGGATGTAAAGAACAACTCACAAAGAAACTCCAGACAGCCCAAAACACAGCAGCCAGGTTGATATTTGGTAAAACACGATTTCAAAGCGCCACACTACTCCGTGAAAAACTGCACTGGCTTCCAATCAGAGAACGCATCACTTTTAAAACCTGCACCCTGGTGCATAAGATTATCTACAGTGAAGTCCCAGGTTACATGATTGACCTGATTAATCTCCCAACCAGAAATAGTGCCAGTTCATCACGGACTTACCTGAATCTCCACTACCCAAATTGCAAAGGACTTAAATACAAGACAACCCATGTGTCCAACTTCTCTTACATAAGCACACGACTGTGGAATGCACTGCCACAAGCTGTGAAAACAATCTATGATCACCTAAAATTCAGAAAATCATTAAAGACTCATCTATTTGGAAAGGCATACCCGACTGACCCAACTTAAATGCCTCAACTCTGCAACACTTCACTACCAAAGATCGTATTGGACATTATCAAACCCTCCTTACCTTTAACCCCAAGTGCCTATTCCACCATATCATCTTTTGTACTTGTCCCCTACCGGACTTGGCGAATGCCTTTACTGTACTATGTAAGCCACATTGAGCCTGCAAATAGGTGGGAAAATGTGGGATACAACCAATAAATAAATAACAACTTAGTGGCACTATCTCTTGTTTTTATTGGTACTTTGGGGGCAATCTTAAGGTTGGCTGAGGGGTTTCCAGATCCATGATGAGCTCTCAAGCTCATTTTCATAGGAAAACTCCAGATGAGGAGTCTGGGTAGAGTGTGGGTTCATATGTTTTATCAATCTAGGCATGAGAATTAACACCAGCTCTATAGCTGACGTAAGTGGTTGTGCCTAAATTATACACACATAATTGACTTGCTATATAGTTAAGGAAAGTAGGCGCCTACTTGGCTTCTAAATTATGCTCGTAATTTAGGAGCATACATTTAGGAGCATAAATTTAGGAGCATAACTTTTATAGAATAAGACCCAAAGGAGACCTTTTACTAAGCCGCAGTAGGCTCTACGCACATGTAGCTCGTGGCCAAATGAGACTACTGCTAGGCTAGCGTGCCCTCCTGGTGGTAATTTCAGATTTGACACACGCCCATAACGGCTGGATGAATTATTTATTTATTTCCTCCCATGCGTGTCGTTTCCGGCAGCACTTGGCACGTGCTGACCAGTCACCGTGCACGTAGCGCATGAGACCTTAACGCTAGATCAATGGGTGGTGTTAAAGGCTCAGGCCAGTTTTGGGCACGTGTTGGTTTCAGTTTTACCGCAGGCCCTCTTCCCGTCCCATTTAAAAAAAAGCTCTTTTTCGCAGATGTGGTAAAAACTGGCCCTTAGCATGCACAATACGTGCGCCTACAATACCGCAGGCCATTTTTTTTAACGTGGCTTAGTAAAAGGGCCCCTCAGTGTCTATAATTGGATGCTAATAAGTATCTACTACTACTACTACTACTACTAATAGCATTTATATAGCGCTACCAGACGCATGCAGCGCTGTACATTTGACATAGAGAGACAGTCCCTGCTCAAAGAGCTTACAATGTAGGTAAAACAGACAGACAAGACATTACGGGCAAGGGAATTACAGGGTAAAGAGGAACAGGGGAGGAAGAGGGCAAATGAGTAGCAGTTAGGAGCGAAAGGCAGTAGTGAAAAGGTGAGCTTTCAGCATAGATTTAAAAACAGGTAGAGATGGAGCTAGACGTATGGGTTCGGGAAGACGGTTCCAGGCATAAGGTGCCGCAAGATAAAAGGAACAAAGTCTGGAGTTAGCGGTGGAGGAGAAGGGGGAGGACAAGAGAGATTTGTTCAGAGAGCGGAGTTCACGGGGAGGAATGTAGGGAGAGAGGAGAGGTAGTGAGGGGTCATAGAGTGGATGCATTTAAAGGTCAGTAAGAGGAGTTTGAACTGTATATGGAAGCGGACAGGGAGCCAGTGAAGTGACTTGAAGAGTGGGCTAGTGTGGGCATAACGATTCTAGTGGAAAAGAAGTTGAGCTGCAGAATTCTGGACAGATTGAAGAGGAGAAAGATGATTGAGTGGAAGACCAGTGAGAAGTAAATTGCAATAGTCCAAGCGAGAAGAAACAAGGGTGTGAATAAGGATTTTGGTGGCATGTTCAGAAAGGAAGGGGCGAATTTTGCTAATGTTGAAGATAAAAAAGCGACAGGTTTTGGCGATTTGTTGAATATGAGCAGAGAAGGAGAGAGAGAGAGAGGAGTCAAAGATGACTCCGAGGTTATGAGCCGAGGAGACAGTGAGGATATGAGAACCATTAACAGAGATAGAGAATGGGGGAAGAGGGGAGTATCAGCCCTAGTTGGCATAAATTATGCATGCTTCTCTAGGTGCCGGCATCTACAAGTAAATTTTATGCACAGATCAGAAAAGAGGGCGCAGCCATGGGAAGGGCATGAGTGGATCAGGGCATTCCTGGAATTTTGCGCACAGTGGATCCCTTTTACCAAGCTGTGACAAAAGGGGGCCTGCACTGACCTCTGTGCGTGTTTTTGATGCATGCCGATGCCCCCTTTTACCGCAGTGGGTAAAAGGTAGATCTTTATTTTCTTCAGGAAATGGCCGTGCGGCAAGTGAAGCAGTTGCCGCACAGCCATTTCAGGGGGGAGCCTTTACCGCCACCCATTGAGGAGGCAGTAAGGGCTCCTGCACTAACCCGGCGGTAACCGGGCAGCTCATGGCCCTGCCTAATTACCGTTGGGTACACACTGGAAGCACAAAAATAAAAATCTTTTTGTAGCGCCAGATATGGCGGCGCTCTGGGGTGGGAACTACTGGTGGTACTTCCTTTTTAGCAAGTGGTAAGCCCGCGTTAGGCTTACCACCACTTTGTAAAAGGGACCCAGTGTTACAGAATTTAGATCCGTGCCTAATTTAGATGTGAGAATTTACACCCAAAACTGGTTGTGGATCCTGGCGCCAAATACTATTCTATAAATGGTGCCAAACTCTGAGCGCCATTCATAGAATAGTGCTTAGTACAAATTTTTATCGGTGCTGAAATTTGGTCACCATTTATAGAATTGAGCCTTAATTGGCTCATTTGTCAATTAAATTGCACACACAAATTGAGTATGTGCCCAAATTTGTGCATGCAATTATTAGGGTGATAGGACTACTACTACTTATCATTTCTATAGCACTACTAGACATACACAGCACTGTACTGGGAATTGAACCCAGCTTGACAGGATCAAAGCCGACTGCACTAACCATTAGGTCACTCCTCACAGAGGACTAATAGTGTCTTGATAACTTACCTGGATCCCTTTAGGACAGTCTTGTATCTGTCCTCAGTCATCCATATAACGGCTTTACTGTGTCTTACCTGGTTCATGCAATATTTTCTATTCTTCCACTCCCCCTTTCCTTTATTGTATGTTTGATTTCTTCTTGAGTGATTGGGTTCATTGATTCTCTCCTATCAATGACTGTAGTTCTTTTCTGTCTTTCTCTTGTTTTTAGAGTTGTACCCCGCTGTGATTTGCAGGTTAGTTAATGACAGTATAACAAACCCAAATACCACTAAAACTATCTGGAAAGTGACTGAATTTTCCCACTTATTTGGATAAGTTCCAGTGCTGACTCAGCCTCATCTGGATGTTCAGTGCCAATTATTAGCCAGATAATTGCACTGAATATTCAAATGTTTAAATATTCAAATACTCAATATTTAAAAAAAAAATGCTGATTGCATATTTACCTGTACGTTCCATGTGCTTTCATCTGCTGGTTTGGCACCAAAATTCATAGAGAAGAGTGGAGCACAGAGGAATAAACCTGCAAAAAAAGGGGCCAGGAGAAGAGAGAGTGGAAAAGAGAACAAGCCCCTAGGCATTTTTGTTTCCCAGAGCAGACATCAATTCATAATCTGCAGCAATGTGTCTGGCAGAGCACGGAAGGAGAAAAGCAGAGCCCTGCAAGGAACTACAACTGAAAGCAGAGGAACATCTGAGTCTTCACCTTCTGGGAGCCATTGGCACCAAAGGAGGTGAGTGGATAACCAGACTTTGATCACTCAACAAGTGCATGTGGAGAAGGACTTATTATTCAAGGCCCTGCAGTATGCATACCGCAAAGGATACAGCTTATCAGACAGAGACCACATCTTTAATAGCTTTACAGCTGTAAACAAGTAACCTAAAACAATTTCTGCAAGGAACTGGTTTACTGCCTAGATTTTTTCTGGCTGGGTTAGAATGATTTGGGGACCTCAACATTGTGACTTAGAACTTAAAAACAAAAAAAGTACTATCCTAAAGGAAATAAGTACATTGGATGCCACAGCCTTTTCAGATTATGTGATTTTGTGCATGTTTTGGAACTAGAATGGGAATATTTATTTATTAGGATTTATTTATCGCCTTTTTGAAGGAATTCACTCAAGGCAGTGTACAGTAAGAATAGATCAAACATGAGCAATAGGCAATTACAGCAGTAAAAAATATTAAAATAACAATATAAAGTATGGATTAGTATACTACTTACAATTTCAACACAATACGTAATAGAACATTATAATTGATAGTGAAGGGTAATGCAAAGATGTAACATATGGATAGGTAAGAAAGTAGGAAGAGTTAGAAAGTAAGGTGACTAATTTAAAGAAAGTTGCACATGAGGTCAGTGAGATGGTTAAATATTATCTCAGCTAGGGTAGAAGTGGATAAACATGTCCTGCTACAGTATGTGCAGCCCGAGTCACTCCTTGTGTGTGTGAGTGACACTAATAAGTTACAATACATACACAATTTGCCTTATAATCTTTGCCAATAAACCAGGGCCACCCTACCACTAAACAGACTAGGCATTCACCTAGAGAAGTGTTCCTCAAACTTGGTCCTGGAGGCATCCCAGCCAGTCAGGTTATCAGGATATCCACAATGAACATTCATGAGAGAGATTTGTGTGCAGTGGAGGCAGTGCATGCAAATCTCTCTCATGAATATTAATTGTGGGAAAGAGAAATGCTGGATACTTTTGGAGTTAGGGAAGGGAGGGGGAGAAGTTGGACAATTTGGGAGGAGGGGAGGAAGGGAGGGGGAATACTGGACAATGGGGAAGGGAAGATGCTGGATATGAAGTGTTAGGCAAGGGAAGGAGAGACGTAGACTATGGGGGGATAAGCAAAGGAAGGGGAGATGCTGGAGTATGGGGAGAAGGAGTAGGAAAGGGGAGATTTATTTATTTAGAGAGATATGGTATACTGCCATTTGGATTCCATCATGGCAGTGAACAAAAATCAGAACATGTTATCAGAGCATACAAGACAATACCATAGACACAGTGGGCCATAGGGCTGAGGGAAGGGAAGCCATAGCACAACAAAAATATCCTTTTCACAATCAAGTCATCTGGAAATAATAGGAAGGGGGTGGGGAGTCGCAGATACAAAAACATAGGCGCCAACTAAAGTTTTATTTATGTATATATTTATTGGTACATTTGTTATACCTAAATATCTCTAAATAGTGATTAATCCAGAAAATATCTGTTCAGGGAATCTTCACCATACAAATCACTTTTTAATTTTAATGTTTGTTAATGAAAGGAAAAGAGTCTCAGTTGTTGTTGGAGCTTCAATAACAATGATATAATAGCATTCTCGGCTCAGCTAAATTCAATCATTGGCTAAAAAAACCTCCGTATTAATTTTAATTTTTTTTTGTTTCTCTTCAAATTTTTTTGTGTATAAAATTCTCATTTCCTGAACAGATCCAATTGAAAACCCTTATATTTCAATCATTGAGTGTGAGAGAGAGACACTTATATTATAATTGGACAATCCCAAATGGGAGCCCATTTCACTACTGCTTCGTCAGGGTGGGTTCTGACATTCAGGGGAGTTGTGAAGATTTTTTTGAACCAGAAATCACGGGGTTGCAAGAACATCTGAACGGATTTAGCTCACATTGTTTTACTGCCTAAGCCTGGTAAAGATCTAGCTCAGGTGGGTTCCTACCACCCTATTTCTCTTTACATCAGGACATTAAACTCTTAGCTCGCTGGATGAATGCTTGCATCCAGATTTTGTTCATGGAGACCAAGTGAGTTTTGTCCCCAGTCAGTATGCTTCTATGAATCTCATGCGGACTTTAGTGGCTATTCATGTGCACCGGGGGAACGGCGGTCTGGAGGTTATTGTTGGTTTGCACATGGAGAAAGCCTTCGATATCATCTCATGGCGATACTAGTTTTGGGTGATGGAGAAATATGGGTTGCAGGGTAGGTTTTTGACTGGGTCTTGGCTCTTTATACCATATTGCAGGTGCAGCTGCTGGTTAACAATAAGCTGACAGAGAAATTTACTTTACAATGGGGAACATGACAAAGGGTGTCCCTTGTTCTCACTGTTATTCTTGTTGACTATTGAGCCTTTGGCTATTAAAATCCATCAAAGTGACCAGTTACAGGGTATTATTGTTGGGAGGAAGCAGATTCGTATTAATCTTTTCACTGATGATTTTTTGTTATATATCGCCAACGCCCATGGTAATTTATGAGAGGCTGTCACTAGTTCGGGCATTTGGGACTCTCTCTGGTTTGTGGGTTAATTATGAAAAGTCAGAGCTCCTCCCTCTTTCAGGGGGGTCCTGCGATCCGTAATTTGCTGATTTGCCCATTCCCCCTGTGACACATCCCATGCGTTATTTGGGGATGTTCCTCAGCACCACCCTGGCTGTGATGTATAAATGTAATGTTTTGGACCCCTTGGACAAAATTAAGCAGCTCTGCTCTCATTGGAAAGATTTGCTGATTTCATTGCTGTGCAGGGTAGCTTTGGTGAAGATGATATTGCTTCTCAAATTATTGTATCCTTTGCAGGCAATCCATGTCTGGATTAAAAGCCGGGATGAACGGTTATTGCTCTCCTTAATTTGTTCCTTCATTTGGAGTTGAGGAGCACGTATAGGGTATCCAAAACTTGTTTTGGACAAGGAATTTGGAGGCCTTGGTCTGCAGGACCTATGTCTTTATAATGTGGTGGCATTAATGAGATTTATGTTTGAGGGCATCGCGGGGCTATCCTATTTTACTCTGCCAGATTGGTGGGAAGGTTGGAGTTCACCATTTTCCTTCATATATCTTGCATATGTCCCTGGGCTCGAGATCCCAGCTTACAATTCAACTGAGTTTTCTTAAACCACTGCACACTGCTTGGTGTTGGTGGAGGCGGCACCAGCAACATAGCTCAGATGCATCCCTCTTTTTACGTTCTGTAGGTAATGTGGCTTTCCCAACTGGTATGGGTCCCTCAGTGTTTCGTAGGTAGACTGGAGTGGGGTGCGGTAGTCTTGGACAAATGCTTATGTCTGGTGGGGATTCCTTTCTGTCCTTTTCCCAGGCTAAAAAGAGATGTTACTTACCTAACGGTCATCTGCTGTTCTACCTACAGGTGAAACATTACTGGCTTCAGCTAAAGACTCAATGTGGTGCTGTGTGGAATTATGGCGCCATGGATTCCCTTGTTCATCGTTTGCCGGGGAACCTGAACCGTTTGTTTACTTAGTATAAGATTTTTTAAATGATCCTCCAGTTGGGAGAAATAGATGTCTTGAAGCGCTGCACTGAGGATTTGGGTATCCAGTTCTCATGCCCGCAGTTTTGTACATTATTCACTACATTATATGAGAGGGTTAAGTCAGTGGATCTGCAAAAGACCCAGTACAAAATCCTTCATAGAGCTTACATTTCCAGGGTAAGGGGGGGGGGGGGGGGGGGGGGGGTTACGTTGAGGCTGTGGAATTCTGCTCTGTGCCCTAAATGTCATATGGTATGGTACCCTTCTTCACGTCATTTTGGAATGTCCCACACTTTCCATCTGGAATAAAGTTTTTTATTTGATTAATTGGGTGGTTCAGCACACAGTGGAATGGAATTATGCTACTTTATTACTGAGGGATCAATCCATTTTGCTATCTCAAAATTTATCCCGACCCAAGAGGCATTTTATTTATATGTCAACTTTGGTGGTTAGGAAAACAATGCTACAGTTTTAGACATCTGAGGAGCCTGTACCTTTTGATTGTTGGGTGATGCGGATGCGTGATGTGGCTTGTTATGAGTGTTTGCTCTATTCTAGCTCTTCCAAAGTAGATAACAGGACATATGCTCATCTCTGGTAATGCTTCCAGGACTGCTTGAGTGGAGGAGTAGCCTAGTGGTTAGTGCAGTAAACTTTGCTCTGGGAGAACTGGGTTTGATTCCCATTACAGCTCCTTGTGACTCTGGACTACACATTTAACCCTCCATTGCCCTAGGTACAAAATACAGTAAGTACCTGTTTATAATATGTAAAAACTGCTTTGATTATAACCACAGAAAGGCAGTATATTAAGTCCCTTTCCTTTCTTAAGACTTCAGGGTGATTTAGGGGTGATGGGTGGGGAAGTGTGTGTGTTGTGTTTGAGTATGTATGCACTTGCATGTAGTTTCTTTGTATGATTGCTTGGAATGTTAGTGCGGGGGGAGTTCTATCTTTTGGGTTTATATATATATATATATATATATATATATATATATATATATATGAAAAAATGTAAATGTGTATGTGTTCAGATGGTTGTGTTTGCCTTCTTCGCAGCATTAAGATGTTTTCAAGATTGCTGTATACTCTTTGATTGCATTGTCTTTCTATTGACGTTTGAAAACATATATATATATATATAAAGGAGGCCCTTCTTAACCTGGATAGGCGTATGACCTCTGAATGCTGAACCAAGGCCATCTTATATTGCACCATGCCAGAAACTCCAATGGTAGGCCAGACTCATATCTCTGAGTGTAGCAACCAGTGTGAGAACAGAGAACTCTGTAAGGGTCTTGAGTGAGCCTGAGTCTACAAGACTAAAATTATAGATGCTACTACTATGTGTATCTGGTCCCATAACTAATGCTCTATTTGGGGCAGAAGCAACCATATGCAGAAAAGAATTGGAATACTCCCTGAACTCACAGAGACACAGTGAAGTATAAACAATTCTCACACCAAAATGTGTAGGCTTCAACAGGCAACTAGACTGACCCCTCAACCAAGAGATTAGGAGTGTAGCATTTGGGTTGCCATTTCTTGGTGTCTTAATGAGCACTGGCTCAGACCATTCAGATGACCCCATTCCTTCTTGGGAATTAAAGGATACAGCCAATAAAAGTTGAAGTTGCCCACGGACAAGGGAATACATTGGACAACCAAAAAGAAATCTTGAAAGGAAACTTGTAGGCAAGCCTGTTGAGATGTAGTGCTCTTAAAAACTGTCCCAGAGGCACAGCCACCATTATAGAACAAAGGTTTCAATTTTGAAATAATAGGAGTATATTCTGGCTTTCCAGATGGGGTTCTGGAAGCAATTTCAGTGCTCCTCCATCTAGAAGAAACTGTAGCATAGAATGCATGGCTGTCACAGGACAGCGACACAATGGCCACAGGGCAAACAAGTGGCTGTCTGCTCATCACTGAGTGGAGTGCAAGCTCATGTTTCCTTGAGGGAACACAGCCAGAACACAGTAGTTGTAACAAGAAGGGGTCCATCTAACCTGTCCAAGACTACCTTCCTGAGGAAAAGAGGGAGCTGCCAGAATAGTATTGCTCTTGGCCCTCTGAATTCAGCTTTAAACAATTTGAGAGAATTATAACATTCACTGTTAAAATATTATCCTGGATAAAAATGTTTATATCCACTGTTCATATACATATATCCAGGTTGAAAACTGCTTTTATGTTATTTATTTGTATTTATATCAATACCACAAAATATAATCATAATTAAATGAAGTTAAATGTGCTCAGAAAACCTGTGGTTGTGATATAACTAACTGATACAAATAAATAACATAAAAAAACAATTTTTAACCTGGACATCTGAATTTAGACCACCAATGACCAGTATTGGGAAGAGAGGTTGAGGTGTCGAAGGACCTCTTATAAGTACTTATAGCCAGCCTCTGGTCACTAAAGTCCCAGGAGTTCTTCAAAAGATAACTAACTCTTGTAGGGGATGAAAGTGCACAACCTGTTTGAATTGCTGTATCATTCTGAATGGTAGCTCCTGAGAAGCATGGGCAAAACATTGGAGGCCCTATCTTGAATTAGTTCTGAACAGGCAATATGGAGGATCCAAGCAAAGGAGCTCCTAACATCACACTTATCTCCATCATGCAAGACTCTGTGGCAGTTATCCCTACACAGGACCTAAAAGCTCCTGGACAGGTTGTTCAAGACCTCTCTCCTCTGCATACTGTTACCTACAGAAAGGTCAACATGGCCTCAATCTTGGGGATGCTGGACCCAACACAAAAGGACTCAAATTGGAGCCACTGCCTATAGCCAGGGCTGCCGAGAGACTGAGCCGGACCTGGGGCCAGGGCCACCGCTGCTGGACCCCCCCAGGACTGCCGCTGCCGACCCCCCCAGGACCGCCGCTGCTGCCCCCCAGACCACTGCATAGCCATACCCCCAAAAATAGGGGGGCCAAAGCCCAAAGTGGGGGTGGCACATTTTGCCCGACCACCCTGCCCCCCGCTGCAACTCCACATACCTTGGCTGGTGGGGGTCCCCAAGCCCTGCCAGCAGAAGCCTTCCAGTGCTGTTCTCCATCACATTGCCAGCCCTGCAGCTGCTTTTCCCTTCACGTCATGCATGGTAAAAGCAGCCTCAGGGCAGGCAATGCAGCAGAGAAAAGCTTGGGGACCCCCACCAGCCAAACCAGAGACCCCAGAGCCCTATGTCTGCTCCTCCCCAGCCTCTAAGGGGGGCCTGGTGCCTGAGTTTTCTCTCCCCTGCGCCTTTCGGGATACAATCACCTGGGTTCTGTCAGGAGCAGGAGAGAGACAGACCCTGGCGTCAGGCCCCCCCCCCCCCCTTAGAGGCCAGGCCCGGGGGGATCTTACCTCCCCTGTCCCCCCCCCCCCCCTGGCAGTCCTACATATAGCTGACTGGAATGAGAGAGACTAAACAAAAAGAAAAGATTGTTTAAGCAGAAACTCAAATCTTTCTACCAAGGAGGTCCCTGAATGCTTTGCTTCCCTCTATAAGGACAACCCCTCCTAGGTAACTAAACCCTTTATTCTTCTCTTCACCAGTAAGAGACTATTAAACCCTTGTCCTTGGTCACTTTTAAGGCTAGAATCTCCAGCTATCAAATGTATCAGGAAGCATTTAAAGGGAGGGGAGACCTATAACCATCCAGGAATATAGGATCCTCATACAGATTAACATCTTTCATGACCCATTCAAGAGCTACCCAGAGAGTAAGCATTAGAAAATAAAGGTCACCACCTTCTCTCTCCCACGCAATCTCTGCACTGAGGCACTATCCCTTTTCTGAGGAGGCAATCTCCCTCTATCTGTTGAACTGGCTATCACTTCTACCTCTAACCCAGTCAGTGGAATGTTCTAGCATTCCAAACATTGCCAAAGGCAACTGGTGGTTCCTTCCATGCAGGGACACAGATTAGGCCTGGGAAGGGATCAAAGTGGAACCAGAAGATGCTACAGAAAGATTTTTTTTTAAACTTATTCTCAGGCTGCAGGAAATTCTTCTAGCATCAAAAGCCTAATTCAGCCTTAGGGAAACTTCAATTTTGTAGAGGGACAGAGAGTCAGTTCTGCAGGCTGCTCCCACTACTGCTTTCCTAGCTAGGATGGAGCAGGGAGGAGACAGGAGTTTGGTCCTGCATGTGATGCCACCTACTTGAAATATTAACTCAGTAAAGAATTACTGTAAAGGTTCTGCCATGCCTGATGGTAGATATGTAGCTTTCATGGTTTCCCATTTCTCTATCAAAAAAAAAAAAAGAAGAGAGAGAGAGAGGCTGAAGAAATTGGTCCCTCAAGGGGAATAGTGCCAGGTCTTACTCCACATACACCACACAAACCACAGCTCAATTTTAGGAACCTATCCAGCTTCACTTTTGGAAGGGTGGTAAACCTGCTTGCCCAAAGAACAAGAAACCATCATGGGGGGGGGGGGGGGGAGGAAGGGGAGTGAACTCAGACTCTTCAGAATTATCCCCCTCTGCTGACTGCTTGCATCTAGAAGTGTGCTCTGAAAATTACTTCAGGTGTGTGGGTGCCGAGCTGGTAGGAAAGGCTGGTGCTTTGGCCTAGTTGCTCTGAAATAAGCTCCACTTTTAATCCAAGCACTTGGCCTCTTACACAAGGTCCCTCAAGCCTTTCTGACAAAATAGAAAAGCAACCCTCTTACCTGTTTCCACTAATGATATTGTAGCCTGGAACACTACAGAGTTTGAAATTCTTCTAATGTTTGGAAGTGAGGAAGCAACTTTCCATTCAATAAGTTAAACCTCTTCCAGGGAAAAAGAAGAAAACAGTAGTGAACAAGGGATAAGAATGGAGGGGGGAGAAGAACTCAGACTCTTCCAAATATGATCCTTGCTCCTGGTCCAATTCAATTGCTTTATGCCTATGTTTTTAATTTAATGAAGCTTAAAACCTCAATTCAGGTACCCAGTTCTCCAACTGAGTCAGGAGCTGCTTTGGTAACCAGTCCAGAAGCTTCACAGTCTGCTCGTCACCATTTACTGGAGACAGAGAAACACTGACTAGTTAAAGCTGCATGGTGCATTTAGGGGGTGAATCACACAGAACTATATTATTTCTCTGTCTCCATCCTCTGGTCAAGGGACACAACTCACAGGTTCTGGACTGGTCTGGTGAGGACACTAAGCAAAGTGGTTTATAAAATTTAAAACATAGGAGTCAGTATATTTATTGGCACTTATCTGGGTAGGAGATGCCATACCTGGATTTTCAATGGCACATACGCTGATAGTGCCACTGAATACCCAGGCAGATCACTGTAGCACTCTTCAGTTAGTGTCAGTGCAGTCCAGATCTTGAGTCAGGGTGGACCTGGAAGTTATCCAGGAACCACAGAAATTCAGTGTTGGTTCCATGATAACTAACTGGGCAAGTAGGACCACATAAAATGCTGTCCTTACTATCTCCAGTTAGATATCAGAATAGAGCAGTATACAAAACAAGGCAATACACACTTCCAATCCATGGAAAAAGCTTTGACGATTACCTCTCTTATAACTAAATGGAGCAGTTTTACTTACCATTTAATTGTTTAACTGTTTCATATTGTATGTCCCTGTTTGTCAAATATGTTTTCTCTGTCTGTGAGATCAGTAAGATAAATTAAGCACCTTTTTACCCCATATTACAACTGCAACAATTTTGAAACTTCTAAATTTCTCTAAATGTTATATCATCTTTAACAAGATTAGGAAGAGGCTTGCAGGGAGGGGGTTTGTGTACATTGAGCTGAGGAACTGTTAAAAGAGTTGTGGTTATAAAAGCTCTAGTAAGTTAAAGCAGTCCTTTGCCAAGGAAAACTCATGCCAGCTCTTCTTGTACTACAAATATAGAGAAAGAAATCCATCCATCATAGTAGAGCAGTTCCCAGAAGGATGGTACTTGGGACTGCCTCTGCCAAGCACAAGTTACAAGGTGAAGGGCAAGGTGACGTCATAATCACCAGAGACATGGCCAAACACTACAGCTTCTAGCATTTGAGAATTAAGTCAAGGTAAGCAACAAGCTCAGCATTTTCCGTATGTCAAATCGATTGAGGAGTTAGAAGAGAAAGAGAGAGAGAGAGAGAGAGAGAGAATTGTTAAAAAAGCTAAGTCACGTGCTTCTGTATAAGGGCTCAGTACTGCTGAGTCTGTAACACTGAGTCTGCTGTGAACGGTAACACCGGTCAAACAGTTAACCACATTAAAAGACAGGGTGGAAAAAGATGAAAAAAAAACCGTAGATGTGAAACTGGATTGTGTGCAAAGCAAAAACCATGCAGGGAAAGCAAAAATGTGAACAGGAGATCTTATTCACTAAGGGCCCTGTCTACTAAGCCGCGCTGTAGGCGTGCAAACTTTTTAGCGTACGCTAATGCTAGAGACACCCATAGGAATATGATGGGTGTCTCTATTTTTAGTGTGTGCTAAAAAGTTAGTGTACCTACAGTGCAGCTTAGTAAACAGGGCCCTTAGGGTCCCTTTTACTAAGATGAGGGAAAATGTGGCCCTAGCATGTGCTTACATGATCATTGCCGTGCACTAAGGCCATTTTTACCACGTGGGTGAAATGGCTGATTTTTCTATTTCCAACATTAATGGTCATGCATTAATTTTCCCATTTGTGTGTGGCCATTAGCACATGAATCCTACACTACACCTACTTTGCAGACAGTAAGGGCTCACACGTTAACCACATACTAATCGGTTGGTGAGTGACTACGTAGCTACGCTAACCAATTAGCACAGAACACACCTACTCTCCTCCCCAGCACTAAAAAACAAAGTTTATTTTTCAACACGTGGAAAGCGCACACAGATTTGAAAATTACCACAGGACGCCTCAGCGCACCCTACAGTAAGCACTTTTTCACTGCATTAAGCATGTGGCGGCTCAGAGTCAGGCACTGTTTACAGAATAGCATTTAGTGCCGGGATCCACACTCAGTTTTGGGCATGAGGATTTACACCAACTGAATCCTGGTGCAGATCCCCTGAATTCTTTCACACTGCACGCAAATCCTAGAAACACCCTGACTCGCCCATGCCCCTCCCATGACCACTCCCACTTTTCAGATCCATGCATAAAACATTTATGCGCATATCTTTATAAATAGTGACTATAAAGATGTGCTTTAAATTCCAATTATTGCCAATTACACTGATAATAGATAGCGTCCAATTATTGGCACTAATTAGCTGTTTAAGCAATTAAATTGTGTGCCCAATTTGGGTGCGCAATTCTGAAAGTTATGTATAGATGTGTGCAGTATAGCCTATGTTCACAATAAAGAAATCAAGCAAATACTTTGTACACACAGTTGCTAGGCATATGCACTCTCATTCTGACCCAAGTGTGTGTGCAATCACGCACAGCTTAGAGGGAACACTGTTTTCCACCCTCCCTCCCCCTTCCAATGTGTGGAGGTCTGCTTCTGGAAGGGCATCTTCATCAAGAAAAGGGATTGGGCCTGATCACAGGAGGGTTACCATATGGGTCCAGAAAAAGGAGGATGGATTGAGCCAGCCGGGTTTTACTTCCATTGCTCAAAGCAATGGAAGTAAAACCCGGCTGGCTCAATCCGTCTTCCTTTTTCTGGAGCCATATGGTAACCCTACCGGAGGAGCTAAGTCAGGTAACTTGGCCTCTTTCCCCCATGCCTGTAACCTGCCCACCCATGCTCAGGGCTACCAAGTTGAAGAAGGTGACAGAAGACTTTGTTGCAGCTATGGGGAAGTGGATATCCAAGCCTTAAACCCACCTTGCAGGGAGGGTGGGAGAGGGAGGGAGGAGAATTGGGCTATACAATGTAAGGCAAGCATCACCTGCTTAGCCAGTTGTAGATGTGTGGAAAAATGGTGTGGGCTGGTATCCGATAGTGATGCCAGTCACTGTTCTAGCCCAGCTGGCAGAAGGTTTGATTGAGTTAACAGGCTCAGGTAGTGTCACAGATGTACACCAATAAAGCTGTGACCTTGTAACCCGAGAATAAAATGTAAGCAAATATTTTTTTATGGACGGAGGTAGAGAGGGAGCTAATGGCTGCTAGAGTTTCTCTTCAGTTAAACTAGGAGTGTTTTTGCAGTGGAAATATGTTTTTCAGCAGCTTAAAAAGAAAGCAGAGGATTTTCAGCTTCAGTATTTCAGCACAATTTCAGCTTAGCTAAACTTATTTTGCCTAATTGAAGCTAATTGTTTGCTTGTGGATTTATTTGACTGTGCAGTATTTTAAGTTGCTAATTACTTTTGGATTAATTTTGACTTGGCCTAATTTTAGTTAACCAAATCATCTTCTGTCACTTCCTCCTGTACTCTGCATGCCACTAGAGCCCAGGGCAAGTCACACTATTTTTTATACACCATTGAATTATATCAATAAAGAGAAAATGTGGTTGGAGAGAGAGCTTTAGTGTGGTTTTGCTTTCAAAGTGTGACTTTTTTTTTCACCTCCTGCCACAAAGTTGTTTCATCTAAACGGATTCTTTACGTCTGCTGTTGTTGCATCAGAAGATACTTATGAGATGATATTGCTCCCTAATAACTCTCAGCAAAGATTTTCTTTTATGCAATTGCAGGGGCGGCCCAAGGCAATCTGCTGCCGGAGGTGAGGGCTGAGATGCCACCTGAGGCAAGGGCTGAGATGCCACCTGAGGCAAGGGCTGAGATGGCGTGCTACCCCTCTCCCAGTCATGGTCTGGCATCTCCCTTTTTCCTATTTCAACCCCATTCTCCAAGCCTATCTTTGTTTTCCAAAAGGCGGCGGCTGCAGGAATTCCCATAGGCTGCCGGCATCAGCCTCTTCTCTCTACTACGGCCCACCTCTGAGGAAACAAGAAGTTATATCAGAGGCAGGCTGCACTAGACAGAAGAGGCCAGTGCCGGTGGCAGGGCAGCCAAAGGGAATCGCTGCCACTGCCATCTTTTAATAAACAAAGGTAGACTTGGGGAAGGGCATTGAAGGGGGAGATGCCAGACGGTGGCCGGTGTGGAGGGATATGCTGCTTAGTGAGCATTTTATTGTGCCCAAATTTGGGTGCCATTTATAGAAGTGAGTCCAAAATGTTTTCCATGCACATGTGGGCCAGCAAAAATTAGACAGCACATTGGTGGCAACAGCCCCTCCACTCCGTACCTCAGAAAGGCAATGGTGCCATGTTACCTGTACCTTCCTGGGCACTCTGGCCCTTTGACTTTCCTAACACTGACCACTATTAGATTTCTCTCTATTCCCCACCACAGTTACTGACATATTTCATTCTTGGGATGTCAGGTTGCACCTTTATTGGTGTACATCTATGACATTACCTGAGCCAGTTAACTTGATCAAACCTTCCAGATGCACCCCAGCTTGTTGTCTGAAGCCAGCCTGGCTAGAACAGCAGCTGGCATCACTGTCAGATACCAATCCAAACCCCTTTTCCACATGTCTCCACTTTGTCAACCAGGTGATGCTTGCCCAAAGCTTTCTATAGTATAACCCAATCTCTTCTCCCCTCCCCTCCCCTCAGGTATCTGCCATAGCTTAGGGGTAGAAGTTCACCCCCCTCCCCCAAGGCTCCCCACAGTGAAGCTGCAACCATGTCCACAAATATTACCATGGGCTCTGCCACATCGAATTTATCAGTCCACCTGGCTGACTAGTGCACATCATGCTTGTAAAGCTCTCTTTAATGTCCATAGTCATCAGCTGATGATGGGTAGCCTCCCAGAACCTTCAGGCACATATGTTCCACTTTGGTTGTATAGCCTTTTGATGGGCTTGCTCTGCCTGTGCTACCTATCTGATGGCTGGCTCTACAGTACCTTGAACAGTCTGTTCTCCCATCAATCCCTCATCTAGGCCCTTGCAGACACTTCTGCAATTACTGCCACCATCATGGTTGATGCCCTTTTCTGATAATGACCCATTTATTTCACCATTTCATCATGTACAACTGATGTCCTGTTAGGCCATGCCTCTGTACCTGACACCCCCACAGCAATCTGATTAGGCAAAGTCCACTAGCTCACCAACCATGTGAAAACTGGCAGTGCCCATCCAGTCCACCTTCACCTCTGCCACCTGCAAGAGAGAACTGCATCGTGTTAGCATGACTATGTGCTCGTCACACCAATAGGATACCCCCAGCTGGGGATTTCTGCCTCCCCCCATACCTTGGGTTCTTGCCTGGTGAGCTGCCTCCAACTCTGCACCTAACTGGCATGAGTGCATCCCAACATCAGAATGATATATCCCCCAACTGCACTGCTTCTTTCCAAACTCACTGTAAACTGACCTAAGGTGAGGCACCCCTTCCCTGGGACTAGCATGTAATTATTCCCCTACCTGACCCAAATGTTGACCTCCAGGTGAATTATTGATGAACTGGTTACTGATTCTACCTGCTTCTTTTCCCTTCTTTGGTTCTTCCTGGACCAATGAGCCCACCGTACCCTTATCCCAGACGATACCACATTCTGAATTATTATAGCAACAATGCCTGGGATGGTGGTGCCTGATCAATTGCTCCACATAGTCCTACCCTTCTAGCTCTGGCCTATGTATATATTCTGTCTTGCAAGCCGTCTCTTGACTGGTGTGCCAGCCTCCATTTAATATTCCCTTTATTAACATGTCCCCTTTATCCCCCTGTGACTTTTCTCCTCCTGTCTGGCCTCTACATCCTGATTTGATGCTGCTTCAGTCTGCCCCCTTTTGCCAGTGGAGGAACTAGCTACATATCATATACTGTCCCTTGTTCACTGTATGCATGCGATGCTGTGCACGCAAGCATTGATACACCTGCCCGTCTCTCTTAACAATCCACATGAAATATTGCAACCATGCTTGAAGGCCATCCATGATTCCTCTGTTGCGGATCAATTCCACAGGTTCCATTCTGCCTCATCCTGGTCGAATTTTTGTGTCCTCAACTTGAAAGTACAACCTCCTATAAAGAGACTTAAACCAGAGAATGAGTCACTGCTCTAGTGCTTTTGCCCTGCATGTGTCACACCCATATTGCTTTGTCCTGGGCCGCCGAGAGATTGAGCCGGGCTCAGGACAGGACTGCCGCTGGGCCGGCCCTCCCCCAGGATCATCACTGCTACTGTCGCCACCACCAGCCCCCCAAGGATTGTCGCTGCTGCCACCCCACCCACCCACCTGCCGCCACCCACTGCAGCCCACCGCAAATGTAATACTTTGGCTGGCGGGGATTCCAAGGCCCCCGCCAGCAGAAGAATCATCCTCCAACGCTGCTCAACCGAGCATGCGCGGCCTGAGGGGAAATCAGTCGCTTGGAAGGCAATGCAACAGACTGTGAAGAAGAGCAGTGCTGGAGGAAGATCTCTTCTGCTGGCAAGGCCCCCCACCAGCATGCTGTGTCTGCTCCTCCAGGTCCTCCCCAGCCTCCAAGGGGGGGCCTGGCACCGGAGTTTTCTCTCTCTTGCTCCTATCAGGACACGATCACCCGGGTCCCGTCAGGAGCAGGAGAGAGAGAGAGACCCCGGCACAGAGCCCCCCTTGAAGGCCCAGGCCCAGAGAATTTTCTCCCCCTGCCCCCCTTCTCGGCTGTCCTGGCTCTGTTGTGCTTCTGAGGCCATAGAAATATTCCTGTAGCAAGTCTGTTCTCCTGATGCACATTCCAATTGCCTCACTGGAATTGGTGGTCTATCTTCTTTTCCCCCTGGCAAGTCACCTGCAAATAGACCAATTGAATCCAGATAATAGTTGGTGATAGCATTACCCTCTCAGGCCCTTGCCATCCTCAAATGGCAGTTACAAGATGGCTGCTGGCTGTAGCTATGTACTGAGACATGCCTCTGCCCTAGGGATACCCAAGATTTCAGCTCTAAGTATGGTTTCAGGGATAAACTCCTTCTCTTGCTCCCATGCATGAGTCATGGACAAGCAGCATATGATGACACTGCCACATGGGCTCTTTTCAAGTCTACACAGTTCCAGTGTCACACAGGTCCCTTGAAGTGCACAGAGAAGCTGATCTGCTGTGCTTCCTTACTTTGGTGTGGCTTGAAGCTTTCCTCAAGAGGCAAAGCCAAGTGAAAGTTGAAACCTGGGCACATGCTGGCTTCCACAAGCAGGAGTTCTGGCACGTCAGAGAGAAGCACCAATATTGGGGCTGATTCTGGGCTGCCATGGCCTTGCACTGGCATGTACTATACGTTTCTCGCCAGACATATGTGGCGGGTGGGCGGAAAAAACCTCACTGTCAGCAGTAGCCTTATTGCAGTGATCACGCCAGCGGTGACTTTAGTGAGATGATTATGATGGCGATCATTTTTCTCTTGCATTTGCAATATGATGAGTAGGAAAGATAGAGATACCCAGGCCATCATGCTGGCCTATACTTTCCCCAGCAGTACCACTGCTGGCATGGCTGCAGAAGCCTAGAAGGTGCTGGAGTTTCTGGTGTGGTTGGATATGCCCCGAAATTGAACATCGGTGGCAAATTCAGACTGGGCTTTCAGTTGCTAAGGACAGGCATGTTCTCTGGAGTTCTGCAGAACTTGCCTGCCCCTCATTATTGAGGATGTGATATTGAAACTGCACCTCCTCCAGCCCCCCCCCCCCCTCCCCATGGCAGGAATATATGTGAAAGACTCCCATAGAGCTTACAGAGAACATTGCCTTCATACTTAACATTGTTTGCAGCCCTGCTTCTGGAAACCTGCAGCCCTTCTCCTCATGACTTCCACAGCCTGTCATTTTCTCAAGCAGCTTTACTGTGCCCCTGATTAATGATTGTAAAAGCCATGCCTACCTCTCTGGCAACTAGAGGATAAATATTCCCTGGTCTTTCCTCTGCTCTGCTTCTCAGGTGGCCAAAAACTCCCAGTGTCTGCCTTCCAGGGCTGACAGCTCAAACCCAAGATGCTACCAAGTAGCCAGGAACATGGGTAGATTAGAGACACTTGAGACACAGACAACAAAGGGGTTAATCACACAGGCTGTTTCCTTGCCTAATTGAACTTACAATCTTCTGTAAGTTAAACCTGAGTTGATTGAGGGTGAACTGACTTGCCAAAGTTCTGAAGGAGCATTAATGGGATTTGATAGCAAGAGAGAGAGAGAGATTTTTTACTAGTGACACCAAATTATGTCAGGTTATAACAGGGGTCCAGGGTTATGACATTTATTTAGATTTTCCTCACACCTTTTTCAGTAGTAGCTCAAGGTGAGTTATGTTCAGGTACTCTGGATATTTCTCTGTCCCAGGAGGGCTCACCATCTAAGTTTGTACCTGAGGCAGTGGAGGGTTAAGTGACTTGCCCAAGATCACAAGGAGCAGCAGTGGGATTTGAACTGGCCACCTCTGGATTGCAAGGCCAGTGCTCTAACCACTAGGCCACTTCTCTATGTGTGTGCTATTCGCACATACTAAATGGCATGCAGAACACTGCATACCTACGGGCTGCATGGCACTTAACAAACACTAATTTGTTAGTGCATGCTTAATCTGTTAGTGCACCTAAGTGACAGGACCCCTGTATCCCTGTCATAACCCTATGACAGGGATACAGGGGTCCTGTCACTTAGGTGCACTAACAGATTAAGCATGCACTAACAAATTAGTGTTTGTTAAGTGCCATGCAGCCCGTAGGTATGCAGTGTTCTGCATGACATTTAGTATGTGCGAATAGCACACACATAGAGAAGTGGCCTAGTGGTTAGAGCACTGGCCTTGCAATCCAGAGGTGGCCAGTTCAAATCCCACTGCTGCTCCTTGTGATCTTGGGCAAGTCACTTAACCCTCCACTGCCTCAAGTACAAACTTAGATGGTGAGCCCTCCTGGGACAGAGAAATATCCAGAGTACCTGAACATAACTCACCTTGAGCTACTACTGAAAAAGGTGTGAGGAAAATCTAAATAAATAAATCCATTAGTGCACCTTAGTACAAGGACCCCACAGTTATCTAATAAAAAGGTCTCCAGATTTTTTGCAGACTATGATATCTTTTATTATGCTTGCATTGTATTATGTCTCTCTTATTTGAATTTCAGTGCTGTTAAATGTGTATATTTTTGATCCTGTTCCTCATGATAGACTTATTATTAGGTTTCAATTTGCTGTTTTCAAGGTTTCCTCTTTCCTTGTGTTTATGTTTATACTTCCTCATTTTACTATTGTTATGCTGTTAACAGAATTGTAAGTTTGATGTTAAACCGTACCTACTGTACACTGCCTTGTGTGAATCTCTTCCTAAAGGCGGTTAATAAATCCCAATGAATAAATAAATTATTAGACTAACTTTTTATGCAGAGCTTGTAAATACAATCATGCCTCCCCAGTTCTGTTTCGTCTACGCTGATTACCAGTCAATTACCATATCTGGTTTAAGATTGTATGCTTGACACATGGCATATCACTTGGCTGATCCCCAGTATTTATCATCACAAACTATTTTCTGTACTGCTAGCCATGCTTTGAGGTTAATCGATGCTAACTGCAAACTCAGCTTATTTTTTTTAGCCCCTAGGCTATGGAATAACCTTCTGCCTTCTCTTCGCACTGAACTGTCTTGCATAAGTTTAAACTTTGTTTGAAACCCCATTTTATTTCAATCTTTACTTTTAATAATTTTCTGAGTTGAAGACAGCCGAAATCAGCCTGCAAGGATCAGTTTTGTGTATTTATTGCTTTTAGATGATTTAGCAATGCTGTTTTTCTATAGGTTTTAGTGTCTGAATGAGGAACTGAATGTTTGCCTTTCCTATCCTTTTAATTAATCTGGCATTCCTTTCTTACTATTTTATAACTGAATTGTAAACCACTCTGACCTGCACTGTCAGAAAGGGCGATATATCAAGTTAATTAATAAACATAAGCAAGTTATGTAAAAATATTATACAGGAGTTTTCCAGATCATAATGGTCTCACATTCAGACCCTGTACAAACAGACTTGCCCAGAGTCACAAGGAGCTGCAGTGGAAATCAAACCCCATTCCCCAGGATCAAAGTCTGCTGCACTAGCCACTAGGCTACTCCTCCACATGAAGATATTAGACTTATTTTTCAAATTGTTGTGAACACATGCAAGAGTTAGCTAGTCATGATACTAAGATAAGCTTCATGGACACCAAATATCAAGAGCTTAGTCAGACATCTCAGGCTCTTATTTGGGATATTGTTTTCTTACTAGGAAAGTTAAATATATGGAAAATCTGGTGAGATGCAATAATTTGCGTTTCTTGAACTTTCCTTGGTCGCCCTTGATAGCTCCTGTAGATATGGTCAGGAAGTATGGTAAATAGATCCTTCTTACCATCTGAATCATTGCCACCAATTGTGCAAGCGTATTATTTAATTTTGAAACATTCTAGGGCTCCAAATGACCATTTACAACTAGGTCGTTGGTGAGGCCCCACCTGGAGTATTGTGTTCAGTTTTGGAGGCAGTATCTTGCTAAGGATGCAAAAAGAATTGAAGCGGTGCAAAGAAAAGCTACAAAAATGGTATGGGATTTGCATTACAAGATGCACAAGGAGAGACTTGCTGACCTGAACATGTATACCCTGGAGGAAAGGAGAAACAGGAGTGATATGATACAGACGTTCAAATATTTGAAAGGTATTAATCCGCAAACGAACCTTTTCCGTAGATGGGAAGGCGGTAGAACTAGAGGACATGAAATGAGATTGAAGGAGGGCAGACTCAAGAAAAATGTCAGGAAGTATTTTTTCACGGAGAGAGTGGTGGATGCTTGGAATGCCCTCCTGCGGGAGGTGGTGGAGATGAAAACGTTAACGGAATTCAAAAATGCGTGGGATAAACATAAAGGAATCCTGTTCAGAAGGAATGGTTCCTCAGAAGCTTAGCAGAGATTGGGTGGCAGAGCCAGTGGTGGGAGGCAGGGCTAGTGGGTGGGAGGCAGGGCTAGTGCTGGGCAGACTTCTACGGTCTGTGCCTGAAAATGGCAGATACAAATCAAAGTCAGGCACACACATAAAGTAGCACATATGAGTTTACCTTGTTGGGCAGTCTGAATGGACCGAACAGGTCTTTCTCTGCCGTCATCTCTATGTTACTCACGTTACTATGTTAGGTCAGCCTTCTTTTGACCACACAGCATTTTTGGAATCATGCTTGTAAGTAGTTACTCAAAGAACAACTTCGATTGTGACTTTTGCGTTAGAAATGGACCACAATAATATTCTATGTCTTACTTTAGGCATATTAATGATGAGTTTTTTGGATCAAAAATGAGAATTTTTCCTGATCACTCTAGAATTTCTCAAAAGAGGCGCCAAGAATTTCTGGCTCTTCACCACAGAGTTTTGTCTCTTGGGGCAAGTTTTGTTTTGATATTTCCTTGTTTGTGTGTAATTGTATATCAGTCTAAATCTTATATGTTTTTTGATCCAAAACAACTGAAGGACTTTTTGGTAGCTAGAGAAGAAATTCAAGTCCAAGTTAAAGTTTCCTGATTTTTAACTCACTGTATAAATGGGTTGAAACTAGGTTTTAGGTAAATATTGTTACTTTGTTAATTTCCCTAAATCTTTGAGTTTATATTACCTGATTTGTGGGCTAATTATGTAGATGGTATTTCCTTGTTATAATTTTGGATTTTTGTAATTGATTTCTTGCTTTCTAATCATGGCCGATGGTTTTGGAGGTAATGCAACAATGTAATAGGGAGATAGGCTGTTCCAAAAGGATGTTAAATTGTTTATTCTTAAATCAGCAGGAAAAAAAGAGGAGGTAATGCCTCTATAAAAGTTATTGAAGAAACAGCTCCTAGAATGATGTATTCAACTCCACAGGCAGTCAAAAAAAAAAAACAACCAAATGATATGGGGTCAAACTCAAAACCAAACATCAAGGGGGTCTTTTACTAAAGCTTAGCTCGAGCAATCTGCAGCAGGGCCCATTATATTCCTATTGGCCTTGCTGCAGGTAACTCGAGCTAAGCTTTAGTAAAAGACCCCCCCCCCCCCCCCGCCAATGAGATGAGTCTTAAAAGGTAAATGGAGGCACTGTAAGTAAAATTTTCATATTCATTATTGATATCCTATAAGGATATACTATGCACATTCAAATACTTAAATGGTTTAATAATGTTCAAAAACGGAACTTTATTTTTCAGTAGAAAGAAAGTTGTAAAACTAGGGGTAATGATGTGAAGCTCCAGTGGATAGAGTCATAAACACTTTCAGGTATCTCATGCTAATACAGCAGGCACTTTATTATTATTACCAAAAGGATGGTAGATTTGTGAAATGGCCTTTGGAGTGGGTGGTAGAAAGTGAAATGATAATGGACTTCATGAAAGGCATGAAATAATCACACTAGTATCTAACTTGTATAGAGACCCTCAGGTTCTGCTTGCAAAAATAGCTCACAGATAACTCTAGTAACTCTACCAGTACTATGTGGGTGATCTCTTGACACAGAATGCTCTCACAGCTTTTGCAACAGAGGGCAACTAGTCTACTTGTGGTTGATAAAAGTGGGTAGAGGCACCCTTTGAAGGGAAATCATGTTGGTATAAATATCAAGGCCAGTGGGAGTAACCTGTACCACTACTGCATGTGTGGAGGCTAGGTTCCATCCTTCCTTACAAAAATAAATTTACTAAGAGAAAGTGCCTCTACACATGGAAAGAGTAGAAGTGAGGTGCACCTAACAGAACCATCAAGAATCATCAGTGATTATTCTATAAATTAAAAAAAAACCACCAATGGGGCACCAAGTGCAACAAAGAATGAGAATATTGGAGTCAGAAGGGAGGATTCTTGGCTGAGAAGTACAGTGGAGTTGCTAAAGTGTTCAACATCCCAGGAAGCAAGAGGGGAAGTATAGCCAGGGAATTTGAGAGTCCATGTGGATGATGCAGTGTACAAGAAAAGATGGCACACAAGTCCAAAGTGCATCCTGCTATTCTTGAGCCAGACAGGTAATGAATAATTTGGACTTCTGAGGTGTCAAAGTCCCTAAAGGGGAGGGGGAGGGACTCATCTATTTCATGAAGTGAATGTGCAGAGGAACAAGAAGGAAAATGAGAAGTGGCCAGGTCTATCTCAGGCCCTACATACTTAACTGCACTGAAAGACTGCGAAGGAGTGGAGACTGCTACTAGTGGAGGATCCTATCAACATGAAAGGCACTAGAAAGGAGCAGAGAACCAAGGTGCATAGAGCATGGATCCCAGTGAGGAATATTTGAGAGAGAGTATGGTTTAAATTAGTATTATTAATACATCAGATGTTGAAGCAACAAGCACCACATTATTTCGTGATGGGTCAAGCACTGAGATCTGATGGCACCCATCTGCTAACTGTTCCATCAACAAGGAAAATTCATCTTGTGGATACTAGGAAATGTTCTGTTTCAATCTCAGGACCAGAAAGATTTACACAGGCATATGGACTGGATGTTTAATATAATACATCTCAGTTGTTGATGTTTTACAGGTTCTTTGTAGTGGAGGGGGTGAAATGCTAGATTCATTTATGTATAGGATGGATGATGTATGATATATTTTGTTAGTATGTGATGTATATTGTTTATTGGATGTTTTATGATTATGAATGATTTTCATGTATTCCCACCTAGGTAAAGGCAGGTTATAGATAAAAAGTAAGGGCTTCTTTTACAAAGCCACGCTAGTGATTCCTGCATATAGATGAGAGGAAGTCCATTCAATTCCTATGGGCTTTCTCTCGTTTGCCACACGGGAATCGCTAGTGCGGCTTTGTAAAAGAAGCCCTAAATAAATAAATAAAGAGGAGAAATGCAAAAGAGCAGGGGTGACATCCCATAATCAAGGAGGCCAAGTGAAACCAGAGCTATGAGTAAGTCTGACACCTTTTGTTATCATTTTACTCTTTTTCTGTGAACTGTATGTCTAACTATTTTTATTGTATATATTTGCTCACCTGCTGAATGCCATGAAATATATATAATATATACATTCTAATCAGCCTCCCTTGTTTTGTTTTTTAGTTTGGGTAGCTTGCTCCTGCCCCAGGACAATATAGAGAATCTTAAGCCATCTACCAAGACCCTTCCTCTGTGTTCTGTTTGCATGGGAAGTGACTGGTGGAGGAGATTATGGGTTTTGGTCACAGACACCTACAAATACTGTTTTGTAACTGCCTCACTGGTTATTCTCAGCCCCAGAGTTGGAGGACCAATAACATTATGAGTTATGCCCCCTTCACAATTTCCAATGATTGCTTTGCCCTTGTGAAACTGTTGTAGTTGGTTCACTCTCTAAAAGAATGTAACAGCCTTAGGAACACATTTACATATAGGGCCTGATTCATTAAAGCAATTTTCTCATTCTTTGTCAGGGTCACGGTGAGCAATGTGCAGGAAATGGAGCCCTGTACAGGAAAAACAGTGAGAAATGCATGGTATCCCATAGGGAATTCCTACATCTGTGCTAAAGCTGGTTTTCAAGAAAAGTTACATGCTGTTCCTAGAGCTCTCCGAGATAAACAATGAAAAAAAAAAGTGAAAAACTCTATTGAAATGACATATCAAAATGTTCACAGCACACTTAACAACAGGATAACAGTTCACATACTGCATTTCACTTTACTTTTAAATATCTAATTCGATTGAAAAGAATTTCAATTCAAGCTGATGTCTGAAAACGCCCGTAGGCAGTGTGCTTTTTTTTTTTAATGAGGGATGAAACATTAAAATCATCCATTTATTTTCAGCAACTCTATCCCCCTAATTCTATAAAAGTTGCCAAAAAATTCCATTTGCCCAATTTGCGTGCACAATTTAATCGAATAATGAGCTAATTAGCACCTATAACAAGCAATTATTGCCACTAATTATATTTATTTATTTATTGCATTTGTATCCCACATTTTCCCACCTTTTTGCGGGTTCAGTGTGGCTTACAATATGATATAAGTGAAGGAAATACAATTTGTTACAACTTGGTTATGGATTACATTGTGTAGAGTTAAGCAAGACAATCAAAGTAACGTTAAGGAATATAACAATGGAACACAGACATTGAAACCTTGGAAGGGGACAATGGGAGGCTTAAAGGGCAATATTAAGGTATGAAGACATATGGTATACATATTTCTCTGATTGGAGGTATGAATGATGTGAGATTTAATTGGCATTGATGTGTGTAAATTTTAGGCATGGGATCCATACCTAAAATGTACGTGCGATCTGATAAAGGGGGCGCAGAAATAGAAAGGTCATGGGCGTAATAGGGTGTTCCTAAAATTAACAAGCATTGTTATAGCATAATGAGGATATGTGTCTAATGTAGCCACATACATTTGTACCACGTTTCAGTTGGTACAAATGGCCGTATGTCACAGGTATAAATACTATTCTGTAAACTGCGCTTTTTGACGCCATATAAAGAATCTAGCCCCATATGTATAGACAGTGACACTGAATACATGTATGACAGCTGAGCTATACCAATAGTGATTTTGTATTGCCAGCTATATAGAGAGGGGTCCTTTTACCAAGCTGGCAGTGGGGGCTGTTTTTTGCCACGTGCTGTTGTCCTTTTTACCACAGCGGGTAAAAAAGGCTAAAAATAGCCATGGCCATGCAGTAAGATTGATCTTACTGCCTGGTCATGCAGAAGGCAGCTTTTACTACCATCCACTGAGGTAACCAGGTGGTGCTTGGTGCTGCCCAATTATTGCTGGGTTAGTGCCATGCTATCAATAAACAAGTCTCTAAGGAGTGGAGGAGTGGCCTAGTGGTTAGAGCACCAGTCTTGCAAACCGGAGGGGGCCAGTTCAAATCCTGCTGCTGCTCCTTGTGATCTTGGGCACGTCACTTAACCCTCCATTGCCTCAAGTACAAACTTAGATTGTGAGCCCTCCTGGGACAGAGAAATATCCAGTGTACTTGACTGTAACTCACCTTGAGCTACTACTGAAAAAGGTGTGAGCAAAATCTAAATAAATAAAATATGGGTCAGTTTTCCCTAATGCTGGAAATGACACACAGTGGGGCTGGAACTACCACTGGCACCCACATTGGGCCAGTGGTAGCTCCAGATTAGTGTGACGTAAGCCTGCAATGGCTTATCACTGCTTTGTAAAAGAGCCCCAGACTTGGGTGCAATGACCATGCTCCACCCTGGCTCTATCCGAATAGTGCTAGGGTGGTCTGTAATACTTATTTGCTTATTGTTATCCAGCTTCATAATATCCCTTAATTCATTGGTACATATAAGTGAATACTTCTTTTTGAACATGCAACATGCTGGACACCTAATACAGCTTTGATACAATTCCTGATACAATTAGCAATCGGAACACCAGAAACTAGAATGTAAGTAGAAATTAATTTGTCACAGGTCCTCTCGTGTATTTGGGCTGAGGGTTACCCCAATAACAGGAAACATAATCAATAAGTGGTGGCCAGATTTGCACTTCTACCTTCCTAACCTTTAGTGTAAAGGGCTCCCCCACCACTGAGCTTATTATATTAAAGGGGCAGTATTAAAGCACAGAAAAATAGCAAATGGCAAAAAGGTAAGTGGAGACAACTGTAGCTTACAAACAAAACCTTCCCTTTAATGAGCACTCCAGTAATATGCAAATAAAAATAACAAGGCAGATTAGCCATAAAATCAATTGAAAGTAGTTGCAAAAATGATCAAGCATGATCAAGATAACATTTCTAGGTCTCCTTGGAACAGTAACTTCCACTTCCAGCTTCAATACTACTTCCTTTTCTCCCAGACTGTATAGCTGTAAAAAATACTCTTTGCTCCTTATGATGGTGTTTTTAATCTCCTCTCTGCTATTCTTTAGCCCTTATCTCCCTTGTTGGTCATGTATCTCTTTGGGGCACTGGTTAAGCCCTGTGTTCCTTTTTTTGTTTGTTGTTGTTGTTGTTCTGTCATTATGGCTGGCAACAGGCCTTCTGGGCTCTTATCCCTTCAGGTTTCCTCTAGCCCTTCCTGAATACATTTTTAAAATACTCATTATCAATTATCAGTTGTTTTAATATTGCAACATATAAAAAATTACTGAGCATAAGAACAAAATTACTGAGCATATACATAGGCATGGAATAATGAGAGACGTTAACTTAGGGGCTCATTTTCAAAGCATATAACTTTGTAAGTTTAAGTGCTTTGAAAATACACCCAAAGCCAACATGGATTTAGTCAAGGGAAATCTTGATTCACCAATCTACTACTTTTCTTTGAAGGGGTGAATAAACATGTGGATAAAGGTGAACTGGTCGATACTGTGTATCTGGATTTTCAAAAGGCATTTGACAAAGTACCTCATGAACGACTCCTGAGGAAATTAGAAAGTCATAGGATAGGAGATAGTGTTCTATTATGGATTAAGAACTGGTTAAAAGATAGAAAACAGAGAATAGGATTAAAAAGTCAGTATTCTCAATGGAGAAGGGTTGATAGTGGGGTTCCGCAGGGGTCTGTGCTGGGACCGCTGCTTTTTAACATATTTATAGATGATCTAGAGATGAGAATAACTAGTGAGGTAATTAAATTTGCTGATTACACAAAGGGGTCCTTTTAGCACGCACTGGGCCATATTGTACCATAGCTGGGCAAAAAGGCATTTTTTGAATGGGGCAGTAAATGGCCGTGCACTAAAAGTAAAAGCAGTGAGTAGCTATTTACTGCCTGAGCCTTTACCGCCACCCGTTGACCTAGAGGTAAGAGCTCACGTGCTACTCATGAGGTAATCAGACAGCGCACACCAATGTGGCTGCACTGCCGATTACTGCCAGGAATGCCCCTCGTGGAGGAAAATAGAAAATTATTTTCTACTGCAGGAAACAGCGAGCACCAACTTTGAAACTACTGCAGGGTGCTCGTGCTACCATGCGTTAGCCCTTCCGCTGATTAGTGAAAGGTCCCCAAAGTTATTCAATGTTGTTAAATCGCAAATGGATTGTAAAAAATATCAAGAAGACCTTATGAGGCTGGAAGATTGGACAACCAAATGGCAGATGACATTTAGGACTGGATTCTATATATCACATCTAAAAAAAATCGGTGCTGAAACAAAATACGCCTAGGTATATTCTTTAAAGTACATGTAAATTTAGGCGTACTTTAGAGAATAAGCCTAAATTTCTGCATGGTTTATAGCATATGCTGAGCACACATCTGCGCAACTAAATTTAGTCGCAGTCAGTTACGTCAAGTAAAACTTGGTATAAATGCCAGCACCTAAATTAGGCGCAGACTGGGTGTATTCTAAAACAATGCGCATAGATTTTAGAAATGACCATGACCCGCCCATTCCACATCCTTGGCCACGCCCTCTTTTCAACTATGCAACTTAGAATTTACATGCATCACGTTACAGAATATGCTTAGACACTTCTGCATGTAAATTCTAACTAATGCCAATTAGTGTCAATAATTGCTTGATAAGTGGCAATTGTCGGCATTAATCGACTTATTAAGTAATTAAATTGTGCTCACAAATCCAGAATATGACTGGGTTTGCACATGCAACTTAAGTTGCGCTGTATAGAATCCAGGGTAAATGTGAGCAAGTGCAAAGTGATGCTTGTAGGAAAGAAGAACCCAAACTATAGCTACGTGATACAAGATTACACATTAGGAGTCACTGCCTAGGAAAAAAATCTTGGTGTCATTGTTGATGATATATTGAAACCCTCTGCTCAGTGTGCAGCAGCGGCTAAGAAAGCAAATATAAAGTTAGGAATTATTAGGAAAGGAATGAAAAACAAACAGAGAATATTATAATGCTTTTTTATTGCTCCATGGTACAACTGCACCTCAGATACTGTGTGCAATTCTGGTCACCGCATAGTGGAATTAGAAAAGGAACAGAGAAGGGTGACAAAATGATATAAGGAACGGCTAAAGAGGCTAGGGCTCTTCAGCTTGGAGATGGGATGGCTGAGGGGAGATATTATAGAGGTCCATAAAAAACTGAGTGGAGTGGAACAGATAGACTTGAATCGCATGTTTACTCTTTTCAAAAATATAAGGACTAGGGGACATGCCATGAAACTACTAAGCAGTAAATTTTAAAAAGAAATCAGAGAAAATAGTTCTTCACTCAATGTGTAAATGAAACTCTGGATTCATTGCCAGAGAATGTGATAAACGCAGTTAGCGTAGCAGGGTTTAAAAAAGGTTTGGATAATTTCCTAAAAGAAAAGTCTGTAAGCCATTGTTAAGACGGACATGAGAAAATCCACTGTTTATTTTCTAGAATAGGCAGCATAAAAACTGTTTTACTCTTTTTGGATCTTGCCAGGTACTTATGACCTAGATTGGCCACTGTTGGAAACAGGATACGGGCTTGAGGTACCTTTGGCATGTCCCAGTATGGCAACACTTATGTTCTTTGTTCATTATGCTAATTTTAAGTTAGAATAAACTGCAGAATACATAGATATTATCAGTTATCAATTATCAGTTGTTTTAATATTGCTACATGACACTTTATCCATGCCTATTTGCACCATAACATTTTGACTGAGTTCATTTTGTCAGACCACCTAGACAAAATAGCATCAACATTGGCAGGAAGACCCTAAATCCTCTGGGCATGGGGTACAGATGCAGCAAAATGTTAGATCAGTGGAAAAATGAGCTTGTTTGAGGGGTTCATATATCTAAGTAACTTCACAGAAAATGTTCTTTGGGATAATTTGAAGACAAGAGCATACAGTGGTTTCATTTGCTTTGCCAGAAAGATCACATGAAAGGATTTAGGGCACTTTGCAAGGAAGATTAGAATGAAGCCTAAATGTCCTTCAGTACTATCCCCCATGCTATCACAAAGGAACTACTATTGACCAATCCCAAACACAATTTCTGGAACAATAAAATTCCAACATGTGGAATCATGACCTGAAGAAATAGTGGCATGAAGACCCCCAAGACATAGGGGAAGAACAAAGCCGCACTATCATTGGCAGGAAGTCTCCAAGGACCCAAGAGGAGAGCAGAGCATAACCAACACTGGTAGAACATACGGAGGTACTTGAAGAGAGGTAAAACAGCATCAACAATGGCAGGAAGACCCCCAAGGCAATAAGGATGAAAAGTTTGGACATTGGTGTTCAGGGAGCAAGTCGGCATTCTAAGTGCTATCAGTACTCATGCTCTTCTGAGGTGCTGTACTTGGCTGAATGAAATTTGATAGCTTAGGGAACGTTATCCTGGAAAGCCCTTGGTAATTGAGGGCTAGAAAGCACAGAAATCATTTCCTCTTTGTACAATGGAAGGAAGAAGACTCCAAGGCACAGAATAAAGTATAAAGCAGCACCACCAATAGTGGCATGAAGATCAAAGGCACCAAGAAAGATGCAAAGCAGGCAGACTGCCATCTATGTTCAAAGACGCTGTTCACATAGAAGGTAAACTTACAGCATGGTTGGTGGAACCAGAATGACAGATCACTTGGGTTTATAGATGTGCATTTGAAAGTGTATATTTGGTTCATTAAGGCATTTTAAAAATGTTAGTGCCTTCAAAACTGATTTAATGCACATCAAATTGCTTTCTGTGCATGAAAAAGTTCTAATGGAGGTTGCAAATGTTTTATTAACACAAATGTGTGAACAAACACAAATTATACCAAAAATTGTTTTGTCTGAGCACATTCTTATGTGGGTCATATGCAAGCAATATTTAGGAGGAGGCAGTAATATTAGAGAATAGGAAAGAGTGCAGAGAAGCTTTATGCATCCGTAAAATCCACCCCTTTCTTTCTGAACACTCTACCAGAACCCTCATCCCTTGTCACCTCTCGTTTAGACTACTGCAATCTGCTTCTTGCTGGCCTCCCACTTAGTCACCTCTCCCCTCTCCAGTCGGTTCAAAACTCTGCTGCCCATCTTGTCTTCCGCCAGGGTCGCTTTACTCATACTACCCCTCTCCTCATGTCGCTTCACTGGCTCCCTATCCATTTTTGCATCCTGTTTAAACTTCTTCTACTGACATATAAATGTACTCACTCTGCTGCTCCCCAGTATCTCTTCACACTCGTCCTTCCCTACTCCCCTTCCTGTGCACTCCGTTCCATGGATAAATCCTTCTTGTCTGTTCCCTTCTCCACTACTGCCAACTCCAGACTTCGCTCCTTCTGCCTTGCTGCACCCTACGCCTGGAATAAACTTCCTGAGCCCCTACGTCTTGCCCCATCCTTGACCATCTTTAAATCTAAATTGAAAGCCCACCTCTTTAACATTGCTTTTGACTTGTAACCACTCGCCTCCACTTACCCTCCTCTCCTCTTTCCTCTACACATTAATTGATTTACTTGCTTTATTTTTTTGTCTATTAGAGTATAAGCTCTTTGAGCAGGGACTGTCTTTCTTCTATGTTTGTGCAGCGCTGCGTATGCTCTGTAGTGCTATAAAAATGCTAAATACTAATAGTAGTAGTATGCAAAGAAATACCCTAGTAACATCAGTATAAGGCAATGTAAAAACCAGAGATGTGCATTTGTTAGCATGCATTTGGTTTTAGTATGTCCTAAAACACCACGTGAGTGCAAAATTAATTTAATGTGTGCTAACCTATGAATTGATCATCTATAGCTGATTTGTACACAGCATAAAGTTTTAATACACATTACAATTTTTTGTTAAAACTAGTTGAAACAAGCTAAAAATGGTTTGCCTGTACCTGTTCATAGTAAATCCCTGCTTTCCAAGTATAAGCCAAAACATAGTTATGGCCATTGAGGGTAATATTGAGCGGGCAGTGGTCAACATTTTTTCAAATGCTGACTTTGGCCAGCTAAATTAGCCCCAGATATTCAAGGCTGGACCATGTGTGAGACCTGGAATTGAATATCCAGGGCTAATTTTCCTGCTGCTACCTACCGGAGCTTATGTAAGTCCCAGTTGATATTCAGTCGTGGCCCGCATATGACAGTTGTGCACTGGTTGAATGTCGGCTGGAACCTGCATAACTATGTAAATGATGCCTGGAACCCTGGGAGCCTCTGAAACAGGCCCCCTCCTTCCCTTCCCTTTTTTCCCGAGCCATGATGTTCACTACACCCCTTCCCCCAAGTCTGGGTAAGCCCCCCAGGCCTACCTTAGCTCTATGATGGTCCAGTGGGGGCAATAGGGGCAGGAGCAAAGCCCACTTGCTCCTGCCCCTTGTGGCTACCTGAAAAAAATGACTGCCGTGACGTACTACACAAGTTTTCAAGAAGACTGCTCTCTCTTTCCAAAGATTGTGCTCTATTTTTCTGTACTGTATGCTATTCTCATATGCACAAAAGTGCACACAATTTTTGACATTGCCTCAGATATGGAAAAAAATGTAAAAAGTAAAACAAAAAGAAAATTCCCATAAGCAATCTGGGAAACTAAAGAAAGTACAATTCTGCTGTCATGGAGGTGGGTAAGGAATTTGAGGCTGGCATACAGGCTGGCAAAACAAGTTTGTAAAGTGGGTTTCTTTTGGTGGGAGGGGGTTAGTGACCACTGGGGGAGTCATGGCAGGTGATCCCCGATTCCCTCCAGTGGTCATCTCGTCAGTTGGGGCACTTTTTTGGGACTTGTTCGTGAAAAAAAAGGGTCCAAAAAAGTGACCCAAAATCGCGGTAAAAATACCTTTTTTTCGATTATCACCTAAAGACGCCCATCTCTGCTTGGACGATAACCACGCCCCAGTCCCGTCTTCACCACACCTCTGACACGCCCCCATCAACTTTATTTGTTCCCGTGACAGAGTGCAGTTGAAGACGCCCAAAATCAGCTTTCGATTATACCGATTTGGGCACCCGTGAGAGAAAGACGTCCATCTCCCGATTTAGGTCGGAATATAGGTGTTTTTCTCTTTCGATTATAAGGTGGATCGTGTATCAGTGGGAAAACTGACAGAACCTTTAGTAGCACACTGTTTGGAACTTCGACATTCTTGTGATTTTTTTCAATGTACAGTTTTGGAACAGCTGACTCCCTCACTTCGTCAATACCTTAGACAAATTGAGCAAAAGTGGATTTATAAACTTAAGTCTGTTTCACTTAATGTCTTGAATGTGGCAATAGAGTGGAAAGCGTTTTTCTGATTAGTGGATATCTGGGGTTTTTCACGTGATTGGCTCTGGACCAGATGGGAGGAGCCATGGACTGCCTTTATATATTGCTGGAACTGTTACCACACCACAGCCAGTTTGAGACTGTTGATGGAGACGGCGTGAACCGTGGGTTGCCTTGCCTGAAAAATTGAATTGCTTGGACAGCATTTAAGTGGGTTTGTGAGGGGTGCAGTTCCCCTAAAGCAGTTTTTTGAACTGAAACAGGGCTGCTGTTGGGATTTATACTTTTCCTCCATATGGAGGAACTGGAATTTTGCTGTGTTGTTCTTCTGTTAAAATAAGTGCAACTTTTGATGATAGTATCCTACCTGTTTAGCACACAGGGGCCGTTTTACAAAGGCACGCTGAAAAATGGCCTGTGATAAAATGGCTATTTAAAATTTTTGCCAAAAATGGACGGCGGTAAAACAAAAATTGCCATGCTTCCATTTTGGGTCTGAGACTTTACCACCAGCCATTGACCTAGTGGTAAGGTCTCATGTGGTAACTAAGCGGTAATGGTCTACACGCGAAAAATGCCGATTACCGCCCAATTATCACCCATGTGCCAGAAAAATATTTTCCAGCGTGCATAGCAGACGTGCATCAAAAATGAAATCACCGCAAGGGCCACATGGTAGCCAGGTGGTAACTCAAAAGTGACACGCATTAGGCACACGTAGGCACCTATGCAGCTTAGTAAAAGGGCCCCTTAATCGGCTTGGGGTTACCGCATAAAGATATCACTGACTTTTATGAGGTCCTATTTGTGTAGTTAACCTGGTCAGTTGAGTTCTGAATATCAGCACTTACCCAACCAATTACTGACTCCGCCCCCGGAATGTCCCCAAAATAGCCAGTTTTGACTTCAATGCTAACTGATTATTTTCAGCAGCACTAACTGGTTAAATGGAGCTGAAAATTAGTTGTTAGCCCAGAACAGGCGATTTAACCAGCCAGGAGCTGTTTTTGGCTGGTTAAATCACATTCAATATTGACCCGCAAATATCTTATACCAGGCTATGATAAATATTTTCATTTTTCAGTTGAATATGCTATGAACATCAGTTTATTGGTTTGTTGGTTGATCTTGAGTTATTCCACATTTGCCCCTGTAGGTCCCCAAAAGATCCTGACTGAATCAAGCTGTTGGATTAAAGAAGAAAACCCAGCATGAAACAGCAGTTACTATATAGAACATTTGAATTTTTTTCAAAAGAAACTTCAGGCAAACAAACATAAATGTTATTTTTATCTTAACAAAATAGAAAAAGCCCTTTCCAACCTTCTAATCTAAAATAAATCATTTCATTGTGTTAATAGGGGAAAAAAAACACGATGATACAAACAAGACCTCTCCTTTCGGATCAAGTTTCGCACAATGCTTATGAAAGCTTGGCTATCAGCCTCCAGTGACAATAGGCCAGCTAGGCACACCAAGAAAAGCCAGACAACTCGCTTCCTTATAATTTTGGCACTGATCTATATTTATTTTGGAAAAATAACAAGAGATTATTCCTGTACACTTAAGCCCCCAAAGAATAATATTTAAATGACTGCATAGGTAAGTAACTGTATTCTCAATTACATACACACATAAAAGAGCCATTAATTTCATAAGTATTGTATATTTAGTATGTGCCTATGAAAAAGGACTGTGGTGCACATGAACTCTTTTATCAGTTCTAGTTTACGGCTTCACGGGAACAAATACTGCAGCTTGACAATACTATAACGAAAAGAGCCATACAGCAACATTGTTCCCAGATGGTTAAGATAGCAAAGCAGGGCAGAACGCTGCAAATAAGAGTTGAGCTACCTTCTGAAACTAACGAGGAAAAATTACTTCTGCCACTCACCCTCACCCTTGCCCCACAATGCACTCCCAGCTTCTTGGGTCTTTTTTATCCCACCCCTTGCCACTGTTTTTCTGGCCCTTCCTCCTCCTTCCCTCCCTGATTGTCTTCTGTGCTGTCAGCCTGCCTCAGAGCTTCTCCCTATCCCATCAGCCCCCACCACCACCACCTCCCCTCAGGGCAGGATTAAAGAATAGGCAAATTAGGCACTTGCCTAGGGTACAAATGTTTAGGAGGAGCCCTCCCAGATTTGCTAATAAAGTGGCTCCTAAGGTACATTTTGCCTTGGTAAGTTATTTGCTGACAGAAAGAAGGATGACTGTGTATGTTTGTCTATAGGGGGGGGGGGGGGTGAGGTTAGAGCCACCAGTGCCCTGGCTATTCTCCCCACCCCCTGTGCATTGTTCTCTAGTCAGCAGGAGGAATTGATAAGCAGTACCTCTTAGCTTTTGCTTTGTCCTCTGTTAGTGTTCCTCTGCAGTCAAAACCATATGGAGCCCCATTTGTGGTCATTTTAAAATGTATGAGTATAGGGGGGTGCTTCTTTACATAGCACCCACAAAAAGATAAATACTGCCCTGTCTCCCCTTCTAACATCTGCAATCTCAGCCTCCATTGCCAAGTCTCCTCCTTTATCATCTCTGTTTTGCTCCTACATCTCACTTTTGTCATCTCTCATTTCCCCATCTACCTGTTTCCCTCTCCTCCACTCCCTCCACTCATTTTTCTCCCATCTTCCCATTCTTCTTCACCTCCTCTCCTCTTCCTCCTCTCCTCTCCTTTCAGGCAGTCCAAATTTGTCCTATGACTTCAGATGACATAGGGAGGAAAAGGAATAAAGGCTACAGCATGCCTCATATTCTTTCCCAAAACTACTTTAAAACCATTTTTACAATATGTCTACACACTATATGTCTACACACCGGGTGCAGCACGGCGCCCCCCCCCCCCCCTCCGGAGCGCACCCTCCCCCCAGAGCGCATTCTTAATTGACGAAGAAACGAAGAAGCGAGGGGCGGGCAGGAGGGCCGATCCGCCCCCAAGTCCACGTCGCTGGGAGCTGCGTCGGCTCCATTGGTTCCTTGCTCTCTCTGCCCCGGAACAGGAAGTAACCTGTTCTGGGGCAGAGGGAGCAAGGAACCAACGGAGCTGACACCCCCCCAGCGGCATGCACCCGGGGCGGACTGCCCCACCGCCCCCCTTCCTACGCCACTGCACTATAGATATTATTATTATTACACCAGTTCTTGTATTCCACCTATACCTATTCAGTTCAAGGACGGATTACAGTAATCAATAGCTGGACCAATCTATCCAGGAGCTACAAATAATTAAAACAAACTAATATCACATATTAAACAGCAGACGGACACGCCTTACAAAATAGAAAAGCTTCTAAATGTTTTCTAAACTGAAAATAGTGAGTGCAAGACCTCAAAGACAACAGAAGTTGGTCCCACGGGTTAGCTAGTTGATATTGAATAGAGAATGAAAGCTGTTTGACTGATTTTGAGTTCTTATACATTGGAAAGCTTAATTAAAAAAGATTATTAGTTTTCTATCTAATAGAGGACCCTTGTAATAGTGATACTCTGGAATTTCACCAGTGTGGATTTTGAAAGTGGTAACACCTAATTTGAACTGAATTCTCTCAGCAACAGGTAACCAGTGAAGTTTAGCATAGAAAGGTTGAAGTGATTCAAATTGGGATATCCCAAAATTAGTCTAACAGTGGAATTCTGGACCAATTGTAAACAATGGATATGCGATTTACAACAGTTAGCTAACGTAAGGTTACAATAATCCAATCTGGAAAGAATTAAAAATTGAACCAAAATACTGAAGACCTCTAAATTGAAATATTTTCTAAATATCCTCAACTTTCTCAGTATTACAAAGGAGTGTCTAATAGTAGACTGTATGTGACACTGCATGGAAAATAAATGGTCCACTTCCACCACCAATATTCTTGAATAAAGATCTGGAGAAAACTGGTTACCATCCAGATATAGAGTCTCAACGTATCTTAGTCCTAATTTAGAACCCAACCATATGGTCGCATTGGAGGTAAGTCTATAACTGGGTCTGATTTGGCCACTAAACGTAGCTAGCGAAGTGCTGAATATTTGCGGCTAGCCAGTTATTTTGTGTGATATAGCCGGCTAGCCGCACTATGCACTAATATTCAGGGGAGATAACCGGCTATCTTACGCTGAATATTAGTGTTTAGCTGGCTATTTAAGTGGCCAAGAGGCATTCCTGGTTAATTGTGCAAGTAGCAGCATATCAGCTAAGTGCTATTCTGTAAGTAGCACAGCACAAAACATGCAAAGGGGACGTTGAAAAGGGCAGAGCATAGGAGGACATGAGTAGTGCTGCCACTTATATATGCCCTTGCTGAAAAAAGATGCTCGTAATTATACCAGGTCTATTGGTATAACTGCAGGATGCCTAGAATTTAGGTGCCATGATACCTGGTTATGCTAGTATTCTATAATGACATGTGGGTACCCAGATGCCGATATAGAATAGGTTCTCACTTTGCAGCACCAGGGTGCCTATAAGTAGATGCCCACGTATAGAATACAGTACAGTTTTCATTATCCAACCTTTGCTAATCCGACCAACCGGCACATCCAACAGACCCCCCTCCCCCTAGTGACATCATCACTTTGCTGTTAAGACGTGTGCAGGTTCTCTTCCTGTGCTCTGGCTTCACATGTTGCAAGGAATGATATGAGACCGTGCTGGTTAGTGTTAATAAACAATACTGTATTTTAAATACAGATACCCTATTCCTGTTCTTTATACATAAAGTATGTTTTCCATGCATTTTTAAGGGGTTACCATTGCTTTCCATATTATCCAACTTTTCACTTATCTGACAATGGCTCAGTCTCATTTACATCAGATAATCGAGACTATACTATACCTCTACTGTGCAAACACAGTCTTCGAGCATTTACTAAAGCCTTTGTAAGGAGGTTTAGAGAGGCATAATCGAACGCGAACGTCCATCTCCATGGGCGTCTATGTCCGAGAACAGGTACGTGAAGAGGCGGGACAGACCGTATTTTCAAAAAAAAAAATGGCCGCCCATCTTTTTTTTCGATAATACGATTTGTGCCCGGCAAATGCATCGGAGTTGTGCGGATTTGAGCTGGGCGGTTTTGTTTTTCAGCGATAATGGAAACCGAAGGCGCCCAGCTAAAAAACGAACAAATACAAGGCATTTGGTCATGAGAGGGGCCAAGATTCGTAGTGCACTGGTCCCCCTCACATGCCAGGACACCAAATGGGCACCCTAGGGGGCACTTGTAACAATTAAAACAAAAAGTCAAATACCTGCCAAGTCCATAGCTCCCTTCCTTTGGGTGCTGAGCCCCTCAGATCCCCCCCAAAACCCACTGCCCACAACTCTACACCATTACCATAGCCCTTATGGCTGAAGGGGGCATCTACATGTGGGTGCAGTGGGTTTTGGGGGCAGTTTGGAGGGCTCCCAATTACCACCACAAGTGTAATAGGTAGGGAGGGGATGGGCCTGGGTCCACCTGGCTGAAGTCCACTGCACCCACTAACAACAGCTCCAGGGACCTGCATACTGCTGTGATGGAGCTGGGTATGACATTTGAGGCTGGCATACAGGCTGGAAAACAAAGTTGTTAAAGTTAGGGGTTTTTTGGTGGGAGGGGGTTAGTAACCACTGGGGGAGTCAGGGGTGGTCATCCCCGATTCCCTCCGGTGGTCATCTGGTCATTTAGGGCACTTTTTTGGGACTTGTTCATGAAAAAAGGGTCCAAAAAAGTGACCTAAATTTGCGCTAAAAACGCCTTTTTTTCGATTATTGGCCGAAGACGCCCATCTCTCCTCGGCCAATAGACATACCCCAGTCCCGCCTTTACCACGCCTCCAACACGCCCCTGTCAACTTTGTTCGTTCCCGCTACGGAGTGCAGTTGAAGACGCCCAAAATCGGCTTTTGATTATACCGATTTGGGTGCCTTTGTGAGATGGGCGCCTGTCTCCCGATTTGGGTCAAAATCTGGGTGCCCATCACTTTCGAAAATAAGGCTGTTAGTGTCACGGGAAAGACAAAACACCTACTGTATTTTTGCCATGTATCAGTTGTCCAGTGCAAACAGCCACACATCAGTTGCCCCCCAAAAGAGAAGAGGAATATCTATAAGTCTGGGGAGACTGCAGTAGCTATCAAAAGCCTGGTGATCCCTTCCCCAGGGCCAGAAAAGGATATGACACACAAAGCTGATTGAAGAGAATATGATCACCTTGGATATCTTCACTGTGACTGAAAAAAGGCTGGATATGGATCTACGGAATCTTAGCGGAGATTGGGTGGCGATGCCGGTAATTGGAGTGTAAAGCCAGTGCTTGGCGGACTTCTATGGTCTGCGCCCTGATTATGGCTGAATAGATATGGATGGGCTAGAATGTAAATTTTAAGGGGCTTTGATGTTAGCTTCAGAACTTTTAGTACAGGAACAGGGTTGGGCAGCCTTTTATGGTCTGTGTCCTGAGAAAGGCAGGGGACAAATCAAACTCGGGTATACATATAAAGTATCACAGACCATGTAAAATGAGTTTATCTTTTTGGGCAGACTGGATGGACTGTTCAGGTCTTTATCTGCCATCATTACATGAAAGCCAGACATAGTAGTGAAAGAGAAAACACCAGAATAGCATTGTTCATAGAAGTGCCAGTTCCAAACAATTACTCTGTGAATCATGTGGAGAGAGAGAAAATGTTCTTAAGTACCATGAAAAGCAGTCCAAGACCAAGAAAATGTGGCAGAAAGATGCAGAAATATTTCTTCTTGCTTTGGTGCCACAGCTTGATTATAAGGAATTTTCAAGCATACTTTGATAGATTGCCTTTACATGTAACATCTAATGAACTCCAAAAGGAAGCTCTCTATGGCCTTATTCAATGCTGACAATTCAGAGAAATTGAATCATAGTAACATAGTAGATGACGGCAGAAAAAGACCTGCACGGTCCATCCAGTCTGAATCAAATCTCTGTAAACATGGAAGATGTTAATGGGGCAAGTTGACAAATTGAGAGTAGCTAATCACCTGGACTGGATGGTATACATCCCACAGTACTGATAGAATTAAAAATGAACTTGCAGAGCTATTGTTAGTAATATGTAATTTATCTTTAATATCAAGCATGGTACCGGAAGATTGGAGGATAGCCAATATAACACCAATATCAAGCATAGATCAATGAAACAAAGCCAACATGGATTTAGTGAAGGGAAATCTTGCCTCCCAATCTACTACATTTCTTTGAAGGGGTGAACAAACACGTGAATAAAGGTGAGCTGGTCAATATTGTGTAGCTGGATTTTCAAAAGGCATTTGACAAAGTACCTCATGAAAGACTCCAGAGTAAATTGGAAAGTCATGGGATAGGAAGTAGTGTTTTATTATGGATTAAAAACTGATTAAAAGATAGAAAACAAAAAGTAGGGTTAAATAGTCAGTATTCTCAATGGAAAAGGGTTGACAGTGGAGTTCTCATAAGGTACTGATATAAGTGAAGTCTTTCCCTCCATATTACTAATCAGTAAGTCAAGCAACAGTAATTGATTTAGTAGTGATATAATTGAATAACCTGCTGTTTATGGTGGTATTAGATGATATTCATTGATAACATTTTTAAAATTAAATAAATTAATTTTCCAAATATATGTATATACCAGCTTCCTTTTAATCTACAAATGAAGTATTGTGTATGTAGGAGTAAGTTCACTTCCAGCCCTGCCCCCACCCCTTCCGATCCTTACTCTACCCCCAGTTCCACTTCCTTTTTTTCTACAAATTAAGCCCTGAGAAAAATAAGTTGTATCCTGCCACTGGACAATAAATGTGGCCTAACCAGGAACAGTGTATTCCGGGCCCAGAACCTGGGATGTGTTCTTGTTACTGATGTCTCTGTACATAACTTTATTTTACTGTTGCTACTATTACCTTGTAAATTATCTCCTTCTGCCCTCTCTGTTTACCAGTAAATATATTACTTTCTGAACAAGTGATGTAAAATTGTCATGCCAATAAAGTTATTTGAATCTGAATCTAGAAATGATATGAAAAATGAAAGTCTGAAAGGAGAAAAAGAGAATCAAGAGAAGCAATTGCAGCAGATGGGACAAAAAAAGAGGAGAGACTGGGGATAGTGCAGGAGAAAAAACATGTAGAAAAAAGCCCTGTATTTTTAATCTAATTATTGGACTACGTGGTCCTTTTACTAAGCTGCAGTAAAAAGCAGAGGCATAGCCAGACCTACAAATTTGGTTGGACTCACAGTTAGGATGGATGGGCCTTCCAAAACTTCCTCCCTCCTTTTGTCCTGCATCTCTCTCCCTGTCCTCTGACTCTGGGACAGCGTTAGCCCCTACCCGTGGCCCAGCAATCCCCCGATCTACCTCAGCATCTCCATCAGCGCAGCAGCAATTCACCTTCATTGCCGGTGCCAGCCTCTCAGGCTTCCCTCTGCTGTGTCCTGGAAATGGAGCAGGAACAGTGGCGTTCCTAGGGGCGCTGACACCCGGGGCGGATTGCCGATGTGCCCCGCCCCCCGGGTGCAGCGCCCCCCCAGAACAGCGTGACCCCCCCCCCCCCGGCGAAATAACCCCCCGGGTGCAGCGTGACCCCCCGGCAAAAGAACCCCCCCGGGTGCACGCCGCTGAGGGGAGTGCCGTGCGCCTGTCGGCTCTTTGTTTCCATGCTCCCTCTGCCCCAGAACAGGAAGTAACCTGTTCCGGGGCAGAGGGAGCATGAAAACGAAGAGCCAACAGGCGTGCGGCACCCCCCCAGTGGCGTGCACCCAGGGCAGACCGCCCCCACCGCCCCCCCCCCCCCCCTTGGTACACCACTGAGCAGGAACAGCAGTAACTAGTATTTGGCTGGAACTGGAACAAGAACAGCAAGAACTGGTACTTGACTGGAACTGGAACTGGAACAGGAACAGCAAGAACTGGTACTTGGCTGGAACTGAAGCAGAAACTGGTACTGAAACCAAGACGGGCTTGACTAGAACTGGAGCAGGAACAACAGGAACTGGTATTTGGCTGGATCTGGAGCAGGAACAGCAGAAACTGGTACTGAAACCAAGACGGGCTTGACTGGAACTGGAGCAGGAACAGCAGTAACTGGTATTTGGCTGGAACTGGAACAAGAACACCAAGAACTACTACTACTACTACTACTATTTAGCATTTCTATAGCGCTACAAGGCATACACAGCGCTGCACAAACATAGAAGAAAGACAGTCCCTGCTCAAAGAGCTTACGATGTAATAGACAAAAAATAAATAAAGTAAGCAAATCAAATCAATTAATGTGAACGGGAAGGAAGAGAGGAGGGTAGGTGGAGGTGAGTGGTTACAAGTGGTTACGAGTCAAAAGCAATGTTAAAGAGGTGGGCTTTCAGTCTAGATTTAAAGGTGGCCAAGGATGGGGCAAGACGTAGGGGCTCAGGAAGTTTATTCCAGGCGTAGGGTGCAGCGAGACAGAAGGCGCGAAGTCTGGAGTTGGCAGTAGTGGAGAAGGGAACAGATATGAAGGATTTATCCATGGAGCGGAGTGCACGGGAAGGGGTGTAGGGAAGGACGAGTGTGGAGAGATACTGGGGAGCAGCAGAGTGAGTACATTTATAGGTTAGTAGAAGAAGTTTGAATAGGATGCGAAAACGGATAGGGAGCCAGTGAAGGGTCTTGAGGAGAGGGGTAGTTTGAGTAAAGCGACCCTGGCGGAAGATGAGACGGGCAGCAGAGTTTTGAACCGACTGGAGAGGGGAGAGGTGACTAAGTGGGAGGCCAGCAAGAACTGGTACTTGGCTGGAACTGGAGCAGGAACTGGTACTGAAACCAAGACGGGCTTGACTAGAACTGGAGCAGGAAGAGCAGGAACTGGTACTTGGCTGGATCTGGAGCAGGAACAGCAGAAACTGGTACTGAAACCAAGACGGGCTTGACTGGAACTGGAGCAGGAACAGCAGTAACTGGTATTTGGCTGGAACTGGAACAAGAACACCAAGAACTGGTACTTGGCTGGAACTGGAGCAGGAACTGGTACTGAAACCAAGACGGGCTTGACTAGAACTGGAGCAGGAAGAGCAGGAACTGGTACTTGGCTGGATCTGGAGCAGGAAGAGCAGGAACTGGTATTGGAACCAAGACGGGCTTGACTGGAACTGGAGCAGGAACAGCAAGACTCACGGTGTCCGGCAATTTTAGAGTCGTGCCCCCAGTTGAGTATGACCTCCCAGAGTTGTTTGAGCCCTATAAGTTTGCCGGGCGGAACTGTGGTAGCAGTTAAAATCCAGGCAGGGTCTATAACATGCTGGAGTTCAGTGATTTCTGTAGATCGAGACAGCGTTTCCGCTTTGACGTTCTTCTCTGCAAGCCAAAACAGCATCTGAAAGTTGAAGCGGGATAAGAACAGGGACCACCTGGCTTGTCATGAATTATTAAGTCAGCAAGCTTCTTGGAGATACAGTAGGTTTTTATGATCCGTCAGTACTATGAATGGATATTTGACTCCACTTTTTCAGTGCTAGTTTTATGGCCAAAAGTTCCTGGTCTGTGATATCATTGTTTTTTCAGCTGACAAGAACTTCCAGGAAAAGTAGGCACAAGGAAGCAGTTTACCATTGACATCGGTCTGGGATATTATGGCGCCAGCCCCTATGGCAGAGGCATCTACCTCAATGAAGAAACGCCTTCCAGGATCCCGGTGATGAAGAATTGGGGCAGTCATGAAGGCCTGCATCAAGCAGTCAGCTACCACAGCATCCGTTGGCTAGTCTAGAGGGTTAGCCTCCCTCCAGGTAAGAGCCATCAGAGGTCCCACGATGGAGGACTAGCTCTGAATGAACTGCTGGTAATAATTGGCAAATTCCAGGAATCTCTGAAGTGCTCAGTGCCTGTGGGGCCAAGGCCAGTGATGGATCGCAGAGAGCTTGATAGGATCCATCCGTAGTCCCTGGTCAGAGATGATATACCCAAAGGTAGTTCAGTGTGCTCAAAAATGCATTTTTCCAACTTGGCATAGAGCTGATTCTGGCACAGACATTGCAGCACTGTCTTGGCATGCTGCTGATGCTGTTCCAATGTGCGAGAGAAGATCGGGATATCATCAAAGTATACGAGAACACATTTGTATAGTAAGTCTCAGAATATGTTGACAAAAAATTCTGAAAGACAGCAGGGGCATTGGCAAGCCCAAATGACATAATGAGATATTCGTAGTGCCCATCTCTGGTTTTGAATGCTGCCTTCCATTTATCACCCTCCTGGATTAGGATTAAGTTATAGGCTCCTTGTAGATCCAATTTGGTGAAGATGCAGGTCCCTGAAATGAGTGGAAGAGAGTACTTGTTCTTGAACTCTTGGCAGCCATTTTGAAACGGCATGGGGAGTAAGACAGGTCTGCAGCCAAACCGAGCAGGAAAGAGGGGGCTCTTTCCTGGCCCAAAGAGGCAACTAGACCACCAGGGCACTACAATAAGGTATGGGAGGAGGGGAGGAAAGGGGAGGATAGGACACTCTGAGGCCTGCCTGCCCATCCGCCTGCCCGCCAGCCTGCCCATTCATCTGTGAATCTGGACAAACAGGCAGGCTGGCAAAACTGGCTGGATGCCTGGCAGTGTCCCCAACAACAGGTAGGACATTTCTCTTTGGAAGTCACCAAACAAAAAATATTCTGATTCTTATGTCATCTGAGCAACAGCAGAAAAAACACAGATGTAGAAAGAACGAATCCCATGCAGAAGCACACAGCAGAAAACAGGAGTGGGAGACGGATCAGACACTTCAAAAACAGACCAAGGAGCACCCAATGTAAAATGAAAATGTTTATTGATGACTCTTAATGATGACTCGACTGCCTCAGGAATCTCCATGGATACAAATAATCAAACAACAAAATGACAAATAAAAATGCACAAACACAGTATTGCATAAATGAACATTAAAAGAACGTTTAAAAAATTATATAAAGTTTAAAATCATATTGTGAGGAACAAGTGATAAAAGATAAATATGAATTTAAAAAATCAAGAGTAACATATAAAAGTAATCTCACTGTCAGAAACAAAAGATCTTAGACTAATCAAAAAGACATGGTAACTGTTAAAAAAACAAACAAACATTTCCAGCTCTCTCTCAGTCATTTCATCTGCAGAATAGGGGTAGTTTGCTAGAAAGATTTTGTTGGCTGACAGCTTCTGTGAGAGATTTAAATTGTTGCTCATATCTTTTCGGGCTGGCTTCACTTCTTTGGATCATCACTTTGCCAGTGTTTTATTTATTTATTTATTTATTTATGTTGCCTGATATTCAAAGTATTTATGCTCTTAAATTTGGGGCCCTTTTACTAAGATGCGCTAAGAAATGGGCTTTGTGTGTTTTAGCGTAAGATTTTCCCGTGTACTAAGACCATTTCTAGTGCATCCCTAGATTAGTTTTTCTTTTTCCTTGCAAAATATTAATTCGGAAGCATTTTCTACCTCCTATTTAATAGCACTAATTGCTCCTGCATTAACTCTGTGCTAGCAAGTTAGCACACGCTAATGTGAATGTGCTAGCTGGATGATGCTTCCACACTCAAGTGATTTAGCGTATTTGTGAAGAGTGCATTTGACTTGATCAGTTGTAAGTGGGTGACCGGATTCTGTCTGCTTGGAAGCATACTGGTGAAGGATCATATTGATTAAGAAAATGATCTATTGATGTTAGGGGGTTATTTAATTCTTGTCTGATTTTAGTTATTTTCTGCTCAAAATACGACGTCAATTGATCAGCTGTTGGAGTGGGTTCATTAGTAGTAGTTACAGGTTAAATATTCAATAGCTTCTTTACTAGTGTGTAAAGTTTTCATGGATTAACTGTTTTTTTGTCTAAAAGGTTTAAATAGTAAATGGTTTTTGCTTTGATAATCATGCTCTTGTATGATTTTAGTAGTTTTTTTTCCAATTAGTCCATTGTTCATTGATTTGTTTTTTTATCCAAATTCTTTCTTGTCTTCTACATTTACGTTTTATTAGTAGGAGGTCTTCGTTAACCCATGGAAATAACTTATTTTTTGGTCTGGATTTGTTTGTAATTGGTGCAAGTTCATCTAGAACAGTTTTGCAAGTGTCATTCCATTGTTGGATGAAATTAGTAGATGGAATAGAGGAAAGTAAGTTACCAAGTTTTTTGAGGGGTCAATTTTATCTCTGGTTTTGAAGGTAGGTTTTGAAGGTGTTAGTTGGCTTAGATGAATGGGTGAATTCTTTCCAGTTTAGCTTGAAAGAAAGGCTGCTATGATCTGATCAAGGTATCAGGTATGTGTAGTTTGTTTTTGATTGTGTATGTTTTGCTTGCTCTCCTCCTGGATAAGGATGGATTATAAATAAAAAATCTATTTTTTTTGTTTTTATGTTTTTAGGATTCTGAATTTCATAGCTTACATGCCCCTCTTGAAGAACAGTATAGTTTCCAGCAGTCATGTTCTTTCTTGTTGCAGTTTGGAGAGTTTTAATCCTTATTTTCTAGTAGTTTTGAAATTATCAGTGAATAGCCAACTTTGAATCTTCTTGTTTTTCTGTCATGTAGGTATTACAGGAAAGTCTTTGGACTGCAGCAGTCCATTCAGGTCATTATCAATATAGTTTTAATGGTTTAGATAATTTTCCAATTATTAGTTTTTGAGTTATGTTCCTTGGTGTTGAAGGTTAGTGCAGTGGACTTTGATCCTAGGGAACTGGGTTTGATTCCCACTGCAACTCCTTGTGACTCTGGGCAAGTCACTTAACCCTCCATTGCCCCAGGTACAAATAAGTGCCTGTATATAAATTAATTATTTATTTGTTGCATTTGTATCCCACATTTTCCCACCTATTTGCAGGTTCAATGTGGCTTACATAGTAGCGTTGGCATTCGCCAAGCTGGTAGAGAACAAATACAAAGTAGTATTATGGTAGAATAAAGTTCATGTGTAAAGCACTTTGAATGTAGTTGCAAAAACCACGGAAAGGCGGTATATCATTTCCCTTTCACTTTCCCTTAAGTGCTGTATATTTAGCAGGGAGAGCTTACTGAAGCCATTCTTGTGAAATCCCCCCCACCCCATATCTGTCTTCCTTTCATCACCACTTCTTTTCCTATTCCTATCTCTCCCTTCCCCTGCTCATTGCTGTTTTTGATCCTGATCACCAACTGCACCAACAGCAAAAGCAGTATTTATTTGCTGCATGAGTCTGGCATGAGCAGTAAAGGCAGTGACCAAGGCATGAAGCGGTATTAAAGAAGACAAAGCAATTTTGGTAGGTTGTTTATTAAAGAAAACAGTCTTTTCTTCAGTAGTTGGGGTGGAGCCGAGAAGTGAGAGCCCTTACTAATCTGCAAAGATTTGGAATGTTTTGCCAACTGAAATTAGGCTGGAAACAAACTGTGAAAATATTTAAGACATGCTTAAAAATGTTTCTATTTAAGCGGTATTTGGGGTCTTTTACTAAGGCGCGCTGGCATTTTTAGTGCATGCTAAAAATAGGCGCACGCTAAAGACGCTAATGTATTCCTATGGGTGTCTTTAGCATTTAGCGTATATCTATTTTTAACATGCACTAAAAACGCCAGCACACCTAAGTAAAAGAGCCCCTAAATTTTTAACTGTAAGTAGTTAAGTATACTTTTGGCTATGTATGTTCCCAGTATCTAACTTGAACTCAATTTGATTGTGATCTGCATTGAGCCTTATGGGTAAATGTGGAATATAAATGGAGCTGTAATGTAATGCAAAGCTGAATGTGTGACAGAATTGAGCTGCATGGATGAGGTGGCATTGTGGCGTTCCTGTGAAGAGGCTTGATGGTGGGTTGTCATGTTTGGTGGTCACATTGTTACTGTCATTTATTTGGTAGCCAAAATGTCACTGTCACTTTTTTTTTTTTTTTTTGAAGAGGGGAAGCACCGTATAAAGCACAGTTTGGGGAAAATGATACATCCCATAGTGCATATTGATGACATCACCAGGTGCATGATAATGGCAACTATCTTTTTTGGCAGGTTTTATGTCATTGCAGTTTTCCTTTATAGGTTAAATTTTCCTTATTCAATCTAATTCATAGACTACTCTGTGGTTGATTACTAGATTGTAAAGGTTTGCTTTTGAATATTAGCACATTTTTAGTATGTCTGTAATTTTAAATAAAATTAGTGTATTTTTACTGCCAGCCTTTAATTATCACCAGTGGGAGCTACTGAAGTGATTGTTATTCTCAGTCAAATTGTATTCAATATTCTAACAGCAAATATTAGACTAATTTGGACAAGTGCTACTTTTAAAATGCTCAGAATACTAAGATTTATTGAGATGAAAAAAAAATTGTACATGTCTTCTGGAGGTCTTTAAAATGTAATTAATTCATGAATAAAGGTTGGCACATTGAGAAAGGAAAATTAAAGGTCAGAGTTTGTGTTTTACTTAGGTTTGGTTTCTCATTGTGTAATTGAAATGGAAATGAATACTTTTGAATTGTAATGATAAGAATGTTGACATTTCTGGAATAAAATGTGAACAGCTTGGTTACAAACATGAGAAAAAAAATTTGATTGATGGAAAGATATGGCTGTTCTGTCTCAATGTCACACTACTCCGAGTCACATGGAGAGTTATGTTTATATGTTCTTAAATTGTCAGCATCCTTTCCTCCAATCAAAACCTAATAAACATTCAGGTCCTGGAATCTCAAGAGCAGTTACGGACAGTTGAACTAAGATGAAGATGAGAGCTTATAGTCCAGTGGTTTCCAATCCTGTCATTGAGGCTCTTCAGCCAGTGGCGTTCCTAGGGGGGCTGGCACCCGGGGCGGATCGCCGATTTGCCCTGCCCCCCCCGGGTACAGCGCCCCCCCTCAATGCAGCGCGGACCCCCAAGCGAAAGGACACCCCCGTGAAGAAACCCCCCCGCCGGGTGCATGCTGCCGGGGGGGGTGCCGCGCGCGCCTGTCCTCCGTAACCTGTTCCGGGGCAGAGAAGAAGCATGGAACAATGGAGGGCAGGCGCACGTGGCACCCCCCCCCCGGCCGCGTACACCCGGGGCAGACCGCACCCACCGCCCCCCCCCCCCCTAGGAACACCACTGTCCTCAGCCAGTCTGGTGTTCAGGATGTCCAGAATGTCTATTCATAGCAGACATTTGTATGCATTGCCTCCGCTACATAAAAATCTCTCTCATGGATAGTCATTGTGGATATCCTGAAAACCTGACTGTTTTTGTAGATGTTTTTGTGCTCAGTGTGTCTATCTTCTTGGACCATTTAAACAAAAAAACATCCAAGTGAAAAATACACAAAATCAAGCCTTTGGGATGTAGGAGAAGCCAGCATTCTTAGTATACTAGCCACACAGACATCCCATCAGAGCAGTGGGGCACCCTAGGGGGCACTGCAGCGGACTATTCATAAAAGTTCCCAGGTGCACATTTTATTCTATTCTATCTAGGTCTGGAATATCAACCGTTATTCCTGACAGGATTCACAGCGATTCACAAAAAAGAAAAATTCCTAACAATAAGAAGGAAATTTACAACAACAAAATAGACTAATACAGGTCCCAAATTCAACATTCATACAAATAAGTCTTTAGCATCTTCCTAAACAACAAATACAAAGGCCCCTATTTACTAAGCCGCGCTGTAGGTGCACAAACTTTTTAGCACGTGCTAACGCTAGAATCACCCATAGGAATATAATGGGTGTCTCTTTCGTTAGCATGCACTAATTTTTAGCACGCGCTAAAAAGCTAGCACGCCTACAGCGCAGCTTAGTAAACAAAGCCCAAAGACTGTAATCTCATATTCAAAGGTAACATATTCCAACGTCGAGCCCCTGAAAAGGAAATGATCTTTCAGTAATTGATTTTAAGCTAATATTTTTCATTGCAAGATAACTTAATGTTAATGTTTGATAGGAACAAAGATTTCTCCTAGAAGAAGGCATCTCTAACAAATCCACAAAACCCCTCTACATTTGACCCAGAGAGTTGATCTGAAAATTAAGCATATCACCTTGAATCTAACACGCCGTTCAATGGGTAACCAATGCAGCTCCCTCAAAAGGAGTGAAGCATTATCAAACCGACCCACATCAAAGATCAATCTGGCAGCTGTATTTTGTAAAAACTACAATCGATTTTCAGTTTACAATTAGCCTGAGAATATACTCAGTTACAATAGTCCAGCTGAGGGAAGAGAATAGCCTGTGTCAAAATTCTAAAATCTTCTTTTTGTAAGCAAGATCTAATTGCTCTTAATTGTCTGAGTAAAAAGAATCTCTTACTCAAAGCACTAACCTGTTTCTCAAATGAAAGGGTAGAATCTATAAGGACTCCCAATACTCTAGAAAAACCTTCCATTTTCAAAGTTTCACCTGAAGCCAAAACCACAGAACAATTTGGAATATTCTCACCAAACCATCTCACCGTTACCCCCTTATATTGTATGGTGAGCCCGCCAAAACCCACCAGAAACCTACTGTACCCAACTGTACACCACTGTAATAGCCCTTATATCTGCAGGTGTCACCTATATGTAGGTACAGTAGTAGTGGGTTTCGAAGGGCTTACATTTTCCACCACAAGTGTACCAGTCACAGTAGGATATGGGCCTGGGTCTCCTTTTCTACAGTCCACTGCACCAACCACTTGGCTACTCCATGGACCTGTTTGCTGCTCTAATAGGACTGGCCATAACATCTAAAGCTGTCATAAAGCTGGTATGTACTGGGGGGGGGGTGGTCAGTGACCACTGGGGGAGTAAGTAGGGATCATGCTTTAATTCCTCCAGTGGTCATCTGACCATTTAGGGCACCTTTTTGTTGCTTAGTCCTGAATGAAACAGGTCTAGGCCAAAACATCTAAATTTTAGCCCTGGATGATTTTGATTTCTTCCATTATGGCATAAAAATGTCCAAGTTTTGGGTATGCCCAAATCCCAGCCCCAACATGCCCCTGACATGTCCCCTTGTGACTTGGATGCACTGCATATGAACTGCGTAGAAAACGTCTTAAAAATGGGTTTCGAAAATAGCGATTTAGACAGTTTGGCAAAAAAGTCCATCTGCCTCTTTGTGCAGCTTTTTGTTTCAAAAAAGAAGTCCCTTAATCTTTCCGCTATGGTCTGGTCTTCCTTGAGTGGCCTTTTTACCCTTCGGTCATTACTAGTGGTCCAACTTATTCTTATACCAGCTTCTTGCTTCTAATATATCTAAAAAAAAAGATTTTATTTTGTGTTTTTGCCTCCAACGCAGTCTTCCCATTTATCTTTCACTTATTCCCCATTACCACATTTCCAACCTCTGTACTCACTATTCTCCTCTCACGCATCTCCTTGGCAACTCCCATTGCCTTCCAACATGGTTTTATCATTCCTAGTGCAATCCCCCTTTATAATGGGGATTTCTAGACTGATGAGATGCCCTTCCTAGAGTCACTGGGGGGAGGAAATTGGATGGAAAAGAGAGAGTTTGAAGCCCAGCCCCGAGGGGAGTGTATATGGGAAAGTGTTGCTGAGGGAAATGTTTGTGGTCATTGAATGACAGTAGGGGTGGAGTTTGGAGCAGTGGCATAGCTAGGGTAGTTGACACCTGGGGCCAGTCATTTTTTAACACCCTCCTCCAAAATCCAGTACTAGGCATGCCGAGAATACAAAACACTCAGGACCTATACAGAAATTCTACCATACCATAAGCAGTCATTTCTACGAATCACACAAGGAAAATGAAAGCATCTTAAACACTACATTGAGCACTAGAACATCATTTCACCTATTGTAAAATGAAACCAGACAGAATAGTACAGATCGGCGATCCTGCACAGTCAATGCCAACTGAAAGCCATGTCTTTTTCACAAACACAGATACACCCTAATCCACTATAGAATAAGTAATCATAAACTTTCTATTTAGACAAAAATTAAACTGAACCCCCAAGATGCCAGACTCTGCATACAATGCAACACCACAGAAACAGAAAATGTCCCCTAGTACTGTGTAAAATATAAAGACAGCAGATGTAAATTTGAAAAAACTAACAAATACCAATCACCACTTTACAAATTAACAAATAGAAATAAAACAAATATAGAAAATAAAATAATACCATTTTATTGGACTAATACATTTAGCTTTCAGAGGCCAAAACATCCTTCCTCAGGTCAATACAGTATAGTACTGTTACAGTATCCTATCCTGACCTGAGGAAGGGGGTTTTGTTCTACGAAAGTTAGCCAAAATGTATTAAAATTAGTCCAATAAAAAGATTACCTTGTTTACATGTTCTATTATAAACATTTATTAACACAGCTACAATATTACTTTATCCTAAAGCAAAAAAATAAAAATATATATTTTATTTACAGTTTGTTGTCTCTGGTTTCTGCTTTCCTCATCTTCTTTTCACTGTCTTCCTTTCATCCAGCATCTGTCTTCGTTCTCTCTCTGTAGTACAAAAAAAACAGAAGAAACCAGTCTTCGCAAGAAAACAACAAAAAAGCAAAACAGCGAAGATGACTAACAGGAACAAAAATAAAAATTAAAAACAAGAATATATCAAATTTGTATTTAAAAATATGAATACATAAAAAAGTAAAAGACATAAAAAAGACGACACTTGTTCGTAAAAAATTAAAACACTTTATTAGCCAAAGGATAGCAGGGAGAAAGAGACTCAACATAGCTGTGTTTCGGCCATACAGGCCTGCGTCAGGAGTCTTCTCACCATGTGTTGATTTTTAATTCTATCCAATTGTAGAGGAAATATGTGTGTCTCTTTTTTATACTGTAGCGTGAAACAAAGTCAACCAAAAAAGATCGGAGCAGCGTATCTCACGAGACTGTCACTGAAATGTTGTCCAGCAAATCTCCATTTCTTTCTTTCTGCCCAAATCCATCTCTCCCTCTATCTATCTTTCCTCTCACCCTCTCTCCCATTATCCTGTATCCCTCTCTTCCTCCCCCACCCCGAGTCAAACATCTCACCCTCTTGCTTCCCTTACTGACTGTTGTCTAGCATCTTTCCCTCCCTCTCCTCCAACCCCCCATTGAAACATCCTTCCTTCTTACTTTCCTTCCTGCCTCCTGTTGTGTAGCACCTTTCCCTCCCTTCCTCCTCTCCAACCCTTATTCAAACATCTTTCTCACTTCCCTTCCTGCCTCCTATTGTCCAATATGTGTCCCTCCTTCTCCTCCAACCCCCATCCCCTAAACATCTCTCCTGGTTTCCTTCCTATGTACTGCTGTCCAGCATTTCTCTCTCTCTGTCCTCCAATCCCTATTCAAACATCTCTTCCTCTCTTCTCTCCTCTCCTGTCTCCTGTTGTCCACCATCTCTCCCTCCTTCTCCTCTGCCCCCAACATGTCTTCCTCTCTCTCCTTCTGCTCCCCCCCCAATTCCAACTTCTCAATTTCCATTCCTCCCTCCAAGCCAAGATCCAACATATTCCCTTCCCTTTCCACTCCCTCAACAGTCTAGTACCTTTCTTCTCTCTCCTCCCCCTGCAAGCAGTCCAACTTCTTTATTTTCATTACTCGCCTCTCCACAAGCGATCCAACATCTTTTCCCTCTCTCAAACCCTTTCCCTCCCATTCTACCTCCACTTGCTTTTCAGAAGTCACCAGGCAGCAATTCACATTCACCATCGGCCGCCGTGTCTTCTCTCTGCCATGTCCTATCCCTGAGGAAATGGGATGTTAAATTTGACAGGGCTGGATGCGGTAGAAAGAAGACTTGGCAACCGGCAGCAGGCAGCGAATGTGAATTGTTGCCACTGCCTAGTGACCTCTGGAAGGCAAGTAGAGGCAGACCGGGGAAGGGGTTTGTGGGGGGGGGGGGGGGTGAGGTGGAAAGAAAGATGCTAAACCACAGGGAGGGGGCACGCTCTGAGGAAGCCAGGGAGATGTGAATTCACACAGCATGCTAGAAGTCAGTAACCAGGTCTCAGATTGCAGCATGTACAGCATATGTTGCGTCTCGCTTCTGCTCTCTATTACCACTCATTTGTGGGGGCTTGTCAGCAGTGGGAAACTGGAAATTTTATTTTAGATTCATCAGTTCTTTGTCATGCTGTTCCATGTAAAGTGCCTCCTGAGACCTCCCCCCTCATTTGGCCTAATTATAGGGTCCCCCCTACCTGCTGCCCACAAGCAGCAAGCCATGAAAAGGCTTATCGGGCTGCCACAAGTGTGGCAGTTTCCATGGCAGGCCCTAAACAGGGTGAGGTTGCCAGCAGCACCCCTGGTTATTCCAAGGCAATGGAGGGTTAAGTGGCTTTTTCAAGGCCACTACAGTGGTTCCCAGCCTGCTGCTCTAACAGTTAGACTGCTGCTCCTCCACCCCTCATAAGATTTCATGAAGAAAAAAATATTTTCTAGAGGAAATTGCTTCATAAAAACATTTGCAAATTAATTTTCATTTTTCTTTGCAGTAAGTGTAAATACCACCAGGTCTGTAGAAAACTATGCGATACATATTTTTTAATCACTATTTTAATCAGTAGTCTGAGATTCTAAATCTAGACATTGCTAAATAAAAAATTGGAGATTTTTTAAATGCCAGAAGTATCATTAAGGAGCCCTTTTAACAAACTGCGGTAAAAGGCCTCAGCGTACAATTATGCGGGTCTTTCCCACATGCTGAGGCCAATTTTGCTGCAGCAGTAAAATGGCCAAAAATCCTATTTTTCTGTATTAATGGTCATGTGCTAATTTTCCCATTAGCGTCTGGCCATTAATGCATGAGCACCTACTGCCACTTATTTTGTAGGCAGTATGGGCTCACATGCTAACCCTGCGCTAATCGATTTAGTGCATAGCAATGTAACTGCACTAACCAATTAGCACAGAACACACCTACCATCCGCCCCCTGAGCTGCCCTCAGCACTAAAAAATAAAGTGTATTTTTTAGTTCGTGAGAAGCGCATGCAGAGTGCAAAATTGCCATGAGCTGCCTGAGCGTGCCCTATGGTAAGGACTTTTTTTTTTACTGTGATAAGCACACTCTAATGCTTACCGCAGATTAGTAAAAGGGTCCCCAACAGTTTAGGACATTTTTTCTGCTTCCAAAGAAAAAGGCAGCAGTGTGGGCTATAACATAAGGACATGGGATGGCATGGAGAGCTCCCAACTTCATTCTGCTCTCCATCTTGGCCTTCACAACACCTCTTAAAAGAGATATCATCCCTTCAGAGTGAAGACTTCATAAGCACTCAGGACCACTGCTGCAGATGGATTCAAGAATGCACCAGGAGATCAGCTGTTAAAGAAAAACATGGAAGATGATGGTCCACCCAGTCTGCACATTAGTACATGCCTACTGGACTACCACAGACCCTCCTCAATCTCCAGTCTGTACCTTCCTGTGCCTTGCCAACAAGCTCTCTGGGTATCTGCCCCAGACATGCTGTTCTTAATGAGAAGAAAGAATCCTCATGATAGAGATCTTCCAAGAACAAGACTTCTCTCAATAGAATTCTGCAATGCAATGGGTTGTTATTTATAGTTGTTCTCTCACAATATCTTCAGGGACTTGGATTTTATATTTAATTACTCACCATTCCAAATCTGAACTCAAGAATATAAGAATAGCCGTACTGGGTCAGACCAATGATCAATCTAGCCCAGTATCCTGTTTCCAACAGAGGCCAATCCAGATCACAAGTACCTGGCAAAAACCCAAATAGTAGCAACATTCCATGTTACCAATACCAGGGCAAGCAGTGGTTTCCCCATGTCTATCTCCACAGCAGACTATGGACGCTTCCTCTAGGAACTTGTCCAAACCTTTTTTAAACCCAGATACACTAACCACTGTTGCCACATCCTCTGGCAATGAGTTCCAAAGCTTCACTATTCATTGAGTGAAAAAATATTTTCTCCTATATGTTTAAAAATTATTTCCATGTAACTTCATTGAGTGTCTCCTGGTCCTTATACTTTTTGAAAGAGTGAAAAATCAATTCACTTTTACCCGTTCTACACCACTCAGGATTTTGTAGACCTCAATCATATCACCCCTCAGCCATCTCTTTTTCAAGCTGAAGAGCCCTAACCTCTTTAGTCTTTCCTCATATGAGAGCAGTTCCATCCCTTTTATCATTTTCGCTGGATTTTTTTGTTTAAACTTGTCTAATTCTACTATATCTTTTTTGAGAAACAGAGACCAGAATTGAAAGCAATACTCAAGGTGAGGTTGCACCATTAAACGACAGAGAGACATTGTAGTATTCTTGGTCTTATTTACCATCTCTTTTGTAGCATCCTGTTTGGTTTTTTGGCCATAGCTGCACATTATGCAGAATATTTCAGCATTTTTTCTACAATGACACCTAAATCTTTTTCTTGAGTGCTGACTCCCAAGGTAGACCCTAGAATCAAGTAACTATGATTTTGATTCTTCTTCCAATGTGCATCACTTTGCATTTGTCCAAATTAAATTTCATCTGCCATTTGGATGCCCAGTCTTCCAACTTTCTAAAGTCTTCCTGCAATTTTTCACAGTCCGCATGTGCTTTAACAACTTTAAATAGTTTTGTGTCATCTGCAAATTTAATCACCTCACTTGTAGTTACGATTTCTAGATGATTTATAAATATGTTAAATAACATCGGTCCCAGTACAGATCTCTATGGCACTCCACTATTCACCCTCCTCCATTGAAAGAAATGGCCATTTAATTCTACCCTCTGTTTTCTGTCCAATAACCAATTCCTAATCCATAGCAAAACATTGCCTCCTATCCCATGACTCTTTAATTTTCTCGGGAGTCTCTCATGAGAAACTTTGTCAAAAGCTTTCTGGAAATCTAGATACAACTATATCAACTGGCTCACCTTTATCTTCATGTTTAACCACGCCTTCATAGAAATTAAGCAAATTGGTGAGGCAAGACTTCCCTTGGCTGAATCCATGCTGACTCTGTCCCAGTAGCCATGTTTGTCTATCCTGCTTATAATCGAACGAGAATAACGCCCAAGTTCCGACCTAAATCGGGAGATGGGCGTTCCTCTCACAAAAACAAATAAAGCGGCATAATCGAAAGCCGAACTTTGGACGCTTTCAACTGCACTCCGTCGCGGATGCGGACAAAGTTGACGGGGGAGTGTCGGAGGCGTGGTGAAGGCGGAACTGGGGCGTGGTTATCACCCGAACAGAGATGGGCGCCCTTCGCCGATAATGGATGCGTTTGTAGCTAGAATTTAGGGCACTTTTCCTGGACCCTGTTTTTTGACGAATAAGGCCCCAAAAAGTGCCCTAAATGACCAGATGACCCCCAGAGGGAGTCGGGGATGACCTCCCCTGACTCCCCCAGTGGTCACTAACCCCTCCCACCACAACAAATGATGTTTCACAACTTTTTACTTTCACCCTCAAATGTCATACCCTCCTCCCAAGCAGCAGTATGCAGGTCCCTGGAACAGTTGTTAGGGGGTGCAGTGGACGTCAGGCAGGTGGACCCAGGCCCATCCCCCCCCTACCTGTTACAATTGTGCTGCTTAATGCTACTAGTCGTCCAACCCCCCCCCCAAACCCCCTGTACCCACATGTAGGTGCCCCCCTTCACCGCTTAGGGCTATAGTACTGGTGTAGACTTGTGGGCAGTGGGTTTTGAGGGGGATTTGGGGGGCTCAACACCCAAGGGAAGGGTGCTATGCACCTGGGAGCTCTTTTACCTTTTTTTTGTTTTTGTAAAAGTGCCCCCTAGGGTGCCCGGTTGGTGTCCTGGCATGTGAGGGGGACCAGTGCACTATGAATCCTGGCCCCTCCCACGAACAAATGCCTTGCATTTATTCGTTTTTGAGCTGGGCGATTTCATTTTCCATTATCGGTGAAAAGCAAAAACGCCCAGCTCACACCTTGGCGAATAAAGCATGGGCGTCTATTTTTTTTTAAAAAATACGGTTCACTCCGCCCCTTCACGGACCCGTTCTCGGAGATTAACGCCCATGGAGATAGGCGTTTCTGGTCGATTATGCCCCTCTATGTGTTCATAATTCTATTCTTTATAATAGTTTCCACTATTTTGCCAAGCACTGAAGTCAGGCTTACTGGTCTGTAATTTTCTGTATCACCCCTGGAACCCTTTTTAAAAATTGGCATTACATTGGCCACTCTCCAATCTTCAGGTATAGATCACTAACAGCAGATCAGCAATTTCATGTTTGAGTTCTTTCAGTACCCTAGGGTGCATGCCATTTGGTCCAGGTGATTTACTACTGTTTAATATGTCAAATTGGCTCAGTACAGCTTCCAGGTTCTCCAAGATTTCTCTCAGTTCCTCTGCACTGTCACCTTTGAAAAACATTTCTTGTACAGGTAGACCTTTAATATCTTTTTATAAAGACCAAAGCAAAGAATCTATTCAGTCTTTCCACTATGGCCTTGTCCTCCCTGAGTACCCCCTTTTGCTCTTCATGATGTAATGGCCCCATGGAGTCCCCTTTTGGCCTTCTTTATCAGTGCTTTATATCTAACTTGCCAGTGCTTATGTTGCTTATTTTCTTCATTCAGGTCCTTTTACCATTCTTTGAAGGATGTTCTTTTGGCTGTAATAGCCTCTTTCACTTCACCTTTTAACCATGCTGGCTGTCATTTGCTCTTCTTTCCACATTTGTAAATACATGGAATACATCTGGTCTGGGCTTCCAAGATGGTATTTTTAAACAATGTCCATGTCTGATCTAAATTCCTAACCTTTGCAGCCAATGCTTTTTGCTTCTTTTTAACCAATTTCCTCATTTTATCATAGTCACCCTTTTGAAAATTAAATGCTGTTACAGTAGCTTGGAGTGGAGGAGTAGCCTAGTGGTTAGTGCAGTGGACTTTGATCCTGGGGAACTAGGTTCAATTCCCACTATAGCTTCTTGTGACTCTGGGCATGTCACTTAACCCTCCATTGCCCCAGGTACAAATAAGTACCTGTATATACTATGTAAACTGCTTTGAATGTCGTTACAAAAAAACACAGAAAGGCAGTATATCAAGTCCCATTCCCTTTCCCCTTTGTGACTGCACTCCAGATATTAGCTCAAATTTGATCATGTTATGATCACTGTTTTCCAGTGGGCCCAACACTGTTACCTCTCGTACTATGCCCTGCATTACATTAAGGACTAGATCTACAATAACTCCGCCACTTACAGAGAATTCCTTCTTGCACAAAATTTTGTATTTGCTGTGCAGAATTCAGCATAGGGACCAGGAATAGTCACGCAAGCCTAAGAGTACAGCAGTATCAGTACCCAGCCCTGGGTGTCCAGACACTAAAGAGCCCTTTTACTAAGCTGTGGTAAGCACTAATGCGTGTTACTGCAGATTAAAATACACTACTGCAGGGCACACTTAGGCTTTTTCAAACATAGTAACATAGTAGATGACGGCAGAAAAAGACCTGCACGGTCCATCTAGTCTGCCCAAAAAGATCAACTCATATGTGCTACTTTTTGTGTATACCCGCCTCCCAACCACCGGCTCTGGCACAGACAACATAACATTCTGGAGGAGTGGCCTAGTGGTTAGTCTGGTGGACTTTGGTCCTGGGGAACTGGGTTCGAGTCCCCACTGCAGGCACAGGCAGCTCCTTGTGACTCTGGGCAAGTCACTTAACCCTCCACTGCCCCAAGTACAAATAAGTACCTCTATATAATATGGAAGCCACATTGAACCTGCTATGAGTGGGAAAGCATGGGGTCCTGTCAGCATTTGGTGGAAGTTATAGAGTCTCCTGAAACAGAATTAGCAAAACAGGGCTACTGTTGAGAACTCCATTGGAAGGTCCCTTGGGGCAGTGCAGCAGCACACCAGTGGACCTGCTTTTCCCCTGCGTTATGACAGCATTATTGTTTGTATTCAAGATACAACAGAGGGTTAAGGAATCTTTAATGCACTTGAAATGCAATCTGGGATTTATTAACCCAAGGTGGTGCACAACAGGTGTTATCAAGGGCACTGATTATATTATACTATCTGCCTTATTTTCGAAAGAGAAAGACGCCCATATTTCGACCCAAATCGGGAGATGGGCATCTTTCTCCCGTGGGCGCCCAAATCGGTATAATCGAAAGCTGATTTTGGGCGTCTTCAACTGCAATCTGTCACGTAAACGGGCAAAGTTGACGGGGGCGTGTCGGAGGCTTGGTGAAGGCGGGACTGGGGCGTGTTTATCTGCCGAGTAGAGATGGGCGTCCTCAGCCGATAATCAAAAAAAGAAAGGCGTTTTTAGCGCGAATTTGGGTTACTTTTTTTGGACCCTTTTTTTTTCACGAACAAGTCCCAAAAAAAGTGCCCTAAATGACCAGATGACCACTGGAGGGAATCGGGGATGACCACCCCTGACTCCCCCAGTGGTCACTAACCCTCTCCCGCCCAAAAAAAACTTTAAAAACTTTTTTTTTCCAGCCTGTATGCCAGCCTCAAATGTCATACCCAGCTCCATCACAGCAGTATGCAGGTCCCTGGAGCAGTTGTTAGTGGGTGCAGTGGACTTCAGCCAGGTGGACCCAGGCCCATCCCCCCTACCTGTTACACTTGTGGTGGTAAATGGGAGCCCTCCAAACCGCCCCCAAAACCCACTGTACCCACATCTAGATGCCCCCCTTAGCTATAAGTGCTATGGTAATGGTGTAGATTTGTGGGGAGTGGGTTTGGGGGGGATTTGGGGGGCTCAGCATCCAAGGGAAGGGAGCTATGGACTTCAGAGGTAGTTAACTTTTTTTTTTAAATTGTTATAAGTGCCCCCTAGGGTGCCCGGTTGGTGTCCTGGCATGTGAGGGGGACCAGTGCACTACGAATCCTGGCCCCTCCCATGACCCAATGCCTTGGATTTGTTCATTTTTGAGCTGGGCGCCTTCGGTTTCCATTATCGCTGAAAAACGATACTGCCCAGCTCAAATCCGCACAAATCCGATGCATTTGGCTGGCACAAACCATATTATCGGAAAAAAGATGGATGCCCATTTTTTTTCGAAAATACGGTTTATCCCACCCCTTCACATACCCGTTCTCGGAGATAGACGCCCATGGAGATGGGCGTTCGCATTCGATTATGCCCCTCCACGTGAGTAAATAAACTCGCCTTTTACAAGTCGCGCTAGCAGCTGCCACTCAGTAATGGGCTGTGTCGGCATTATCACACCAGCAACTGCTAACATGACTTTGTAAAAGGAGGAGGGAAAAGTCTGCAGAATTCCAAAATATTGAGTACAAAATTCAGCCAGGAGTAATATCTTTCATATTATTAAGAAATACAAGAGGTTTATAAGAATATAGTGTTTTTTTCTGAGGTGCATAGGGGAACATTTTTCTTTTTCTTTTTTTTAAATTTTGTTTTATTTAAGTTTTGAGCATGCTTAAATGTATTTACTGCATTCTAACACAAAATAACATATGCTAACACGAGATAGAATGCACTAACAAGAAATTACATGTGCCATTTCATGTTTATGCATGCTATTTAATAGGCATGGTGTCCAAAGTTAGGTTCCAGGAAGATCTGCAGTAAAGCAATATTCTCTGTGCAGAGCGCACTTTACAGAATGCTAGCTTAGCTTGGATCTCACTCCTAATTTTGGGTGCAGCACTCATGCCTTCGGAAATCTGGTGTAAATGCTGGCATGCAACTAATAATACTGTCAGAAACCAGGACAAATGCTACCAAATCTTTTTTCTTTTTTTCTTTCAAAAATATTTTTTGAGAAGAGTGCCCTTAGAAATATCCACTATCTTTGACAGTTAATAATAACTTATGCCAAGTGGTAGGGCACTTCATTTAACACCATATTAAGTGCTATTTGTGTCTCTTGTGATTGTGCAATCAACCAAAAAAAAACTCTGTTAAACCTTCACCAACTATGGCCAGCTGCCACTTCTCTAAAGTTGCAAAATTAATGATTAGAACTGAACTTGAGACCGCGTCCTCGCTATCTCGACGCTCAGGGCTATCAAAGAGCAAAAGTAACAGACTGCTCTCCCCTGGAATCGCCCGATACCACGGGTTTCAAACTGCTTTCCACAGGGACTCAGGTTAAAGCTGTTGTCAATTTTGTAACTGAATGCTGGTCCATGCAACTGATGGCTGTAGAGCGCATAATATTATGCCTAATTTTGGGACCGCTGCTGATCCATCCATGCCCTTCCTTTTGAGTTGCACTCTATAAATTGTAGATGCACATTTTCTAGAACAGGGTTCAGGGCAGATCCATGCAGAAACCCAAATGACTGCCAATTTACACCAATCATTGATTGTTAATGGCTCATTAACTAATTAGTTTACATACAGATCTGGCATCCATGCCAAACTTTGGGTAACCTACATAGATTCCAGGGGTAAATGTAATAGTACACACTAAAATTAAACTAAACCGAAACAAAAATGTTAGCATCCAAATTAGCAGACACTGATTTGGAAATAGGGTTCCCAGCTAGTCCCAGATTTTCAGGACAGGTTAATTTAGCCCTGAGTTTATCCCAATGCTTACAGGGGCTTGTAGCAGAAGCGTAGCCAAGTTGAAGGTGCCGGGGGAGCGGAGAGCGGACTGCCGCCGGCGCCTGTTTTAAATGCAACAGATTGCATAAAAAATAGGTGCTGGCATCAGCGGAAGTCCGTTTAGGGGGAGCGGCCGCTCCCCTGGTGCCCCCCCCCCCCCAGCTATGCCTATGACTTGTAGTTCTGATTTCTCCATTGTATTTCCTAGGAAACCCAAAACTTCAAGTCCCTGCATGCAGTGGGGTAAAACTAAGATCAGATCAGTTTATCCTAAAAATCTGGCATCAGTTCAGAACCCTAACTGGAAGAGAGAGAAAACACGGAGAGAAGCCGGGAAATCAGCTTCTGTGCCTGCAGAAATCATCATGCTTTAGAACTATTAAGCTAATTTTAGTTCAAAAGAATATGGAACAATTTTGTTCACTACATTTTTGCGGTTTATTCCTTTTCAACCCTCTTTGTGCTGTAAAATTCAGAACAGTGTGTTGTGCTCCCAATATCTGCAGATGAAAGCTGTCCCTTTCTTGCTTAGTAGGGAAAAAGGGACATCTATCAAGCACCACAAAGGCATCTTTCTCCAAAAGAGAGCAATATATTGCCATCTTTAAACATCACAAGAAACTGTGACGTTTCTGTAAAGTACTAACATACATTTATTTCCCCTATGTCAGGCTGCACTTCAGGATATAGGGGGTCTTTTACTAAGGTGAACTGGGGTTTTTAGTGCACGCTAAAAACAGGCGTGTGCTAAATGCTAGAGATGCCAAAGTATTCCTATGGGCATCTTTAACGTTTAGCAAGGCCTATTTTTTAGCACGCTTTAAAAATGCCAGCACGCCTAAGTAAAAGACCCCCATAATTCCTTAGGACCAGGGGATAAACTCAGAAAATTGCAGGACTATTTTCTTGCATGCTGTTCTGTGTCACAAAACATCTGGTTATCACATTATTGAAAACATTTTTTTTTGTGAATCATTTGGAGCGCTTACAAATATCTTGACCCAGCATACCTTCCAAATCAGAGCATAATTTTACAGAAAGGTTTTCTTTTGGTCTACAAGTTTCAGATTCTTATCAACTGTCATTCAGAGAGGACTCATCTTTGTTCAGTGTGCTGAAGACAATTGCCTTATTCTTTCCCAAAAATTGAGATTGTTTAACCACAAAGATAAGTTTAAATGAAATAAACATTAAGAATTTTAAAATAAAAACTGTACTCCAGAGATGGAATGTCTCCAGCTGCATAACTTAAGCCTCTTTGTAATGATCAGGGTTAAAAATGGTTATCAGTTTAAACTGGATTCATCCCAGGCCGTGACACTTTTTCTTGGACCAACATGAAAATTCTATATACATGATACTGCACAAGGGTTTTTGACACAGACGTTCCTTTCCAAGACATCTTTGGAGATCTGTGGTCTCATCGGCTCATGTACACTATCTTTGATAGTTTTATTATTGCTCCAAAAGAAGGCATCACAACCTGCAAAAAGAAAAAAATATGCAGTTTCCTTCAAGATCAATGCTACATTTTCAGAAAGTAAAATATAATCAGAAAAGTAGGGGGCTGTATGCTTGGGGGGCTGTGAGAAGAGCTGGAGCGCGCTAGGCATTTCCTTCTGAAGGTTCCAGCTGATTCGGGAGAGGTAGTGCTTGGGACTGACATCATCAGAAAGAGTCTCGGAACATCTTTTGGAATAATTAAGGTATCTAAAGCAACATCAATCCAGGAGAAAGGACCTTAGGCCTGAAAGATTGTATATCTCTAAATGTTAGAATAGCACATAGAACAGATACACACATAACCCAAATTGCTGCTAATTAACACCAATTATTAATGCTTCATTAGCTAATTATCATTAGCCTTTCCAAGGTATGAGCTCTTAGTGGATTTTTGCTTTCAGTTCCTTTAATTTGTGGTGGGCTAGCACCCTACTTTTTTTTATATCTTCTGAAATATGTAAACAGTTTTCTAGATAGGTGGTCAGTTGTTGAAAGGGTTGGGTTCAATAGATCTGTGATATGGGTAGGTAACTCCAATTCAGCCTTCAATATATCCACAAGGACTATGCGTGATATGCATTTGCATATAATGGAGTCAGTGGAGTATCTTGAAATCTTGATCTGCTTGCGGCACTTGACCAGAATTTGTTTTACCAATGGCCTTCTTTCAAAACTAAGGGCTCCTTTTTCAAAGCCTAACTATCGATTTGCGGTGAGCTGAATGCGAAGAAGTCCATTTCAGTGGCGTAGCTAGGGTAGTTGACACCCGGGGCCGGTCATTTTTTAACACCCCCCCCCCCCCCCAAAATCCAATACTAGTCATACCAAGAATACAAAACACTCAGGATCTCTAGAGCAATTCTACCATACCATAAGCAGTAATTTCTACGAGTCACATAAGGAAAAGGAAAGCATTTTAAACACTACAGTGAGCACTAGAACATCAATTCACCTATTGTAAAACGTAACCAGACAGAATAGTACAGCCATGTCTTTTTCACAAACACAGATACACCCTAAACCACTATAGACTAAGTAATCATAAACTTTCTATTTTGACAAACATTAAACCGAACCCCCAAGAGGCCAGACTGAGCATACAATGCAACACCACAGAAACTGTCCCCAAGTACTGTGTGAAATATAAAGACAGCAGATGTAAATTTGAAAAAACTAACAAATACCAATCACTTTACAAATTAACAAATAGAAATAAAACAAAAATAGAAAATAAAATAATATCACTTTATTGGACTAATACATTTAGCTTTCAGAGGCCAAAACCTCCTTCCTCAGATCAATAAAGTATAGTGCTGTTACAGTATCCTATCCTGACCTGAGGAAGGGGGTTTTGTTCTCCAAAAGTTAGTCAAAATGTATTAAAATTAGTCCAATAAAGCTTACCTTATTTCCATGTTCTATTTATAAGCATTTATTAACACAGCTACAATACTACTTTATCCTAAAGCAAAAAAAATAAAAATATATATTTTATTTACAGTTTGTTGTCTCTGGTTTCTGCTTTCCTCATCTTCTTTTCACTGTCTTCCTTCCATCCAGCATCTGCCTTCTCTCTCTCCCTGCCATCCTGTGTCTGCTCTCTGTCTCTCCTGTCCCCTCCATCCACTGTCTGCCCACTCTCTCTCTCCTTTCCTTCTAGCTTCTGCCCTCTATCTCTGCCCCCTTCCATCCACTGTCTGCTCTTTCACTCCCTTCTATCCACTGTCTGCCCTTTCTCTCTGCTCCTTCGATCCACCATTTGCCCTCCCTCTCCCATCCATTCAGGGTCTGCCCTCCCTCTCACTCCCCCTTCCATCCAGGATCTATTCCCCCTCTCTCACTGCCCCCTCTTTTCAGCTCCCAGTTTCAGCCCCATTATCCCACCTGCGGCTGCCCCTAGTTCCAGATCCATTGATTCTCCCACCTACCCCTGCCCCAGGCATGACCCCATTCTCCCTCCTGCCCATTTTTCAGACCCCAGTTCTAGCTCCATGCCCCTTCTCCCATCTGTCCCCCCACCCAGTCCCTTCTGCCATCCGAGTCCTCCCACCCTATCTGTCCCCCACCCAGTCCCTTCTGCCATCCGAGTCCCTCTCACCCCATCTGTCCCCCACCCAGTCCCTTCTGCCATCCGAGTCCCTCTCACCCCATCTGTCCCCCACCCAGTCCCTTCTGCCATCTGAGTCCCCCACCCTATCTGTCCCCCACCCAGTCCCTTCTGCCATCCGAGTCCCTCTCACCCCATCGGTCCCCCACTCAGTCCCTTCTGCCATCCGAGTCCCCCCCACCCTCACCCCATCTGTCCCCCACCCAGTCCCTTCTGCCATCCAAGTCCCTCTCACCCCATCTGCCCCCCACCCAGTCCCTTCTGCCATCCGAGTCCCCCCACCTGGTCCCTTCTGCCATCTGAGTCCCTCTCACCCCATCTGCCCCCCACCCAGTCCCTTCTGCCATCCGAGTCCCTCTCACCCCATCTGCCCCCCCACCCAGTCCCTTCTGCCATCCGAGTCCCTCTCACCCCATCTGTCCCCCACCCAGTCCCTTCTGCCATCCGAGTCCCCCCACCTGGTCCCTTCTGCCATCTGAGTCCCTCTCACCCCATTTGTCCCCCACCCCATCTGTCCCCCACCCAGTCCCTTCTGCCATCCGAGTCCCCCACCTGGTCCCTTCTGCCATCTGAGTCCCTCTCACCCCATCTGTCCCCCACCCAGTCCCTTCTGCCATCCGAGTCCCCCCACCTGGTCCCTTCTGCCATCTGAGTCCCTCTCACCCCATTTGTCCCCCACCCCATCTGTCCCCCACCCAGTCCCTTCTGCCATCCGAGTCCCTCTCACCCCATCTGCCCCCCACCCAGTCCCTTCTGCCATCCGAGTCCCTCTCACCCCATCTGTCCCCCACCCAGTCCCTTCTGCCATCCGAGTCCCCCCACCTGGTCCCTTCTGCCATCTGAGTCCCTCTCACCCCATCTGTCCCCCACCCAGTCCCTTCTACCATCCGAGTCCCCCCCACCATCACCCTCACCCCATCTGTCCCCCACCCAGTCCCTTCTGCCATCCGAGTCCCTCCCACCCTCACCCTGCCTTGTCTTCTCCCCTGCCACCCGGTCTTTAAAAAGAAATCTCCGACGCGATAGAGAAGTGCAGCACCTCGTGTCTGCATGAAAAAGAAGTGGATCGTCTCTCATCGGGCCTTCCCTCACTGTCCCGCCCTTGGGGAAATAGGAAGTTGCGTCAGAGGAGGGCGGGACAGGTGAGGGAAGGCCCAATGAGATGATCCGCTTCTTTTGATTGCAGTCGCAGACACGAGGTGCTGCGCTTCGCTACCGCGTCGGAGATTTCTTTTTGAAGGGCTGGTGCCGGGGGGGGGGGGGGTGCCAGAGGAGCGAGCAGCAGGAGCAGTGGAGCAGCCCCCTCTCTGCTGACACCCGGGGCGGACCGCCCCCACCGCCCCGCCCTTGCTACGCCACTGGTCCATTCTATTCCAATGGACTTCTTCACATTCAATATGTCGGTAATCTGTAGTGCAGCTTTGTAAAAGGAGCCCTAAGTGAGGGGCAGTTTAAAAACAGAAATAATATTATTATTGATAAAGGAGGGAAGTTATCAATGTGAGCTACTGTTAAGTTGGGTAATTGTACCTCAAGTTGTGCTATTCTAGCAAGGGTTCCATTTTATGCAATGAGACCCTGTGCTAAAATAGCACAACTTGTGCTACAATAACCCGTCTTAATGGTAGTCTATGTTGATAATTTCCCCCCTAAATAAGCACATATACTGTCAGGCAAATGGGACAGAATTACAAGATATACCTGAAAGCCATATGCAATATTATTGTCAAACTCAGATTTATTATAACTTCTCAGGAACTTCAAGAGTCCGGTTCTCAATTCAGTCCTCAGGACACACCCATCCTGTTAAATTTTCAGGATACCCACAATGAATATAAATGAGATAGATCTGCATACAATGGAGGCAGCTCATGCAAATTTACGTGCACAACTTTCTAGGTGTATTCTATAATGCAGTCTGTGTAAATTCTAATGCGTGCAGCCAAAAGGGGGGCGTGACCATGGGCATGGATTTGGGGGGAGTTTGTGTCCAAAGACCTTTAGGTGGCCAGGCAGGTAGAAAAGGTGAAGATCAAAGCCAAAAGGATGCTTGGGTGCATAAGGAGAGCAATGACCAGCAGGAAAAAAAAGGTGAAAGTGCCCTGGTGAGGCCTCATTTGGAATACTGCGTGTAATTCTGGAGACCACAGCTAAGAAAAGATGTAAACAGCATGGAGTCGGTCCAGAGGGCAGCTACCAAATTGGTAAATGTTCTCTGTCATAAAACATATAGGTGTAAGTGAGAGTGGGATGTTTGACCACGGAAATTCAAATCCTGGAGACAAGAATCTTAAAAAGCTTGTTTATTGATGAAAAGACTCGACACAACTGTATGGGTCTTTAGAAAGACCTTTGGTGATAAGCTTGCTAGTAGACAAATCGAGTGTCGTAAAAAGCATGCTTTTTACGACACTCGATTTGTCTACTAGCAAGCTTATCACCAAAGGTCTTTCTAAAGACCCATACAGTTGTGTCGAGTCTTTTCATCAATAAACAAGCTTTTTAAGATTCTTGTCTCCAGGATTTGAATTTCCGTGGTCAAACATCCCACTCTCACTTACACTTGTGTTTTCCCGTGGGGAGTTCGAGTTCTCCACTTGGCTGCGGATTATTCTGAACATAAAACATATAGGTACAGGTTTATGGAACTCAACATGTATATGCTGAAAGAGAGGTGGAGAGACGGGATATGATAGAGACATTTAAATACTTCAGTGGTGTTAATAGGCTTAGGAGAAATCTGAGAAAATACTCTTTCACAGAAAGGGTGGTCGATGCGTGGAATGGCCTCCTGGTGCAGGTCATGGAGACAAGGACTGTGTCAGAATTTAAGAAAGCGTGGGACAGGCACGTGGGATCCCATTGGAAAAGGAGGAGCTAGTGGTTAATGAGGAAGGGCAGACTGGATGGGCCATTTGCCCTTTATCTGCCTCATGATTCTATGTTTCTATGTGTCTATGGATGAAAGTTGGAACATAAGGGTAGAGCTGAGTGGACTTCTATGGTCTATGACCTTGAAACAACAAAGAAAGACCATGATCAAGTATATAATATCACATTCATTGTTGATTCAATCTAGAATTGAGAATGAATGAGACTGTTGAGCAGACTGGATGAACTGTTCAAGTCTTCTGCCGTCACTTACTATGTTACTATGTTAATATAAGCATTAGCATGTGGCCGCTGAAAAAAATTAATGCGGGAGCACTAACTGTCTCCTTCTTAGGAGGCCCTAAGGGCTCCCACGGTAAGTTACTATTATTCAGTTAGCATGCTGTAATGTCAGTGTGCGAGCTGAATAGCATTTCCACGCCCATTCTCTGCCCCGATATCCCTTCCCCCCCCCCCAAACTAAATAAATTTAAAGTAACAATACATGATTAGTGAGCACAAATGGCAAAGCTAACACAAAACGCTTTATCTTGCATTATATCATTTTTCCCCATTAGCTCTTAATGCAGTTAAGGAAGGAATTGGGCCGATAGTTTTGCACTTCAATGGGTATCACCCCAGATTAGGAATTAAAATCACATGAGCTTCTGAAAAACTACCTTGGCACAAGATGGTTGAATACATGTACTGCAACATTAGAACTAGGGGTCAAGTCTGGGCAAAATGATTTATATAACTTTGCTGTATATCTGTCAGGCCCAGGTGTTTTGTTGGCAGAGAGGGACTTTAAATAGCTTGAAGTATTTCCTGTGTAACAGGGGGAAACCTAAATCTAATTTTCCCCTTCACATATTGTAGCATGTTGCAATGCTTCTAAAAAGCATAACAAGAATGATCATCTGCTTCATTGGTCAATTGGAACAACTCCAAGTGTACAAATAGGTTGACTGTATCCTTTTCATTTGATAGCACTCTGAACTGCTTGTCTTTCATCATGTCTATTAAGTGTCTCTGCTTATGGATGTTAAAATTCTGAGTCATCAGTCAACTGGCTTTATTGCTGGCTACAAAACAGTCTTGACTCACAAATATCTCATGTCTATAATGTTGATTCAAAAGTTTATTGTAAAGATAATTTAGCTGCACTAGTTTCATAAAAACATCACTATCTCATGCTGCAAAATGTTGCTGTTCAAGCCTGGATATCATTTTTTTTCCATGTTCTGCATGTCCTGTTGCTTTTCCCATGAAGAGCAGCTAATGATTTTCCCTCATTAGGTTGTTTTGTAAGCTTCCTATATTGCCTGGGGGGGGGGGGGGGATATTATCTATTTCATTCCTATTGGAAAAGTTCAGTAAAAGTCTGTATTTGGTCCAAAAACAAAGTGGTTATTGAAATGCCAGGTTGACTTTAAACTGAGGCTTATATCAGTGGCACCGATAAATTGCAGTATGGTTGGAAATATGAATGGGGTGTATTTTACTATTTTGCACCCCAGTCATACTTGACGTAGATTTAAGAAAATAATCTGGGCTGGTGTACATTTGGTTTACGTCTGAGTAAAATATAAAGTCATGCTCCAATGGGGTTCATTAATTGTTTTGTCCCACAGTAGAGTATGCATGCTTTGGATTTGTTCTTTAAATTATAGATCTAAAGTATGTTCAATGCTACTGTTAGGCCCCAATGCTCAAAAGTAAATGCAGACGCTAGAGGCCATTAGCGCCGGACTAGCATCCACGTTTACCAGTGCAGGATGTTCAGAGGCCTGGAGCATGGGAAGCAATAGCACAATGAGCATGCAAATGCATGCTGGTGAGCATATTCGCTTTTCCTCCCCAATGCTTAGCGGGCAACGCTCCAAAGAAAGGTTCTCCTCTCGCTGCAAACCCTATGCCAGCTTGAAGCTGGTGTTAAGGTTTGTGAAGCAGCCCAGCTGTTACTGAAGCCCTGATGGACCGGTGGATCCCAGATCCACCAACCTCCCTAAAAGACAAGCCTGATGGTACAGTGAACCCCAGACCCCCACTCCCTAAAGACAAGCCCTGGTGGTCTCGTGGACTCTAGACCCCCAACCCACCCACCCCCCCCCCTCAAAGACTCAAGCCCTGGTGGTCCAGTGGACCCCAGACCCTCCCTGAAAAAGATAAAACCCTGGTGGTCCAGTGAGATCCCTGGCCAGAACCCCTGGTCGGGACACCTCCCCCAAAGACACCCCCCAAAACTATTCCGGTGGCCTACCTTTAAGAAGGAGGAGAGAAGGAATTCTACTCACTCCTCCTGCTGAGTGCATCATCAAAATTGTGGCACCCTGCCGGTGCATCCTGGGAAGCACTGCGTGGGGAGTTTTTCCTTTATAAGGTAATAAGACCCTACCCAGTGCATCCCATGATACACTGGGCAGGGCGCTGCCAGTGTCATGACATGCCTAGCAGAAGGAGGGAGTAGGACTCCTTCCCTCCTTCTTCTTGAAGGTAGGCCACTGGGGTAGTCTTCAGAAGGGGGGTACCAGATAGGGATCCCACTGGACCACCAGGGTTTTATCTTTTTTTCAGGGGAGGTCTGGGGTCCATCAGACCACCAGGGCTTAAGTGACAACCGGCATTCTAGGCATGCGCTGAGGAGCTGTGCTTAATGCACAACTTTTGAGTGCATACGCCATGCACCATCCTGCCCCTAACTCCCAAACAACTCCCTAATGCTCAATGCTATGAATGTGCCTATATTTATATCTCATTAACGTTGAGCATAGGTATTTCTCCGGCACTGTTTAGTACAGCGCCAGAGTTCTGAGCATCAGGGCCTCACTTCTTAAGATCTTCAATATTACTGCAGGTACTTCTTGATTTACTGTGTGAATCACACTTTCAGTACATTGTTTGTAAAGTAGTCCAACATGTTACCACAGCTACTACTGCTTAGTAGTGTGTAATCTTTACACCTAATGGTCATTCCTTTGCATGTGATCCCTTCTTCCCTCCTAGCTGAACCTTTCATTTCCCCACTGTCATACTCATTTGCTGATTGTCTGCAGTCTATGCTCTGATAGGTCATCTCCTGGCAGATGCATGCAACTCTCTCCCTCCAATCAAGGGCTGCATCTCAGTGACTTGAATGACCTTCACTATGACCTCATCTCAGGCTCTGACCCTATTGGTCCTCTTTCCTTGCCCGCCAGCTTGGGTGCTTTCGCTTGCATCCTCTCTCCCTGGCTGTGAAAGGCAGACTCTCCATCTTGTCTTGTGCATGGTGCTCCCTCTCTCTCTCTCTCTCTCCTCCTGAAGGTGAGCCCTCTTTTTACCCCACTGGCACAAGCACAGCGTGGCCTTTATAGAATAACAACGCTTAGTACTGATCTTTTCCAGCACCCATTTTTGAGCGCCATTTATAGAATTCCCCTCTTCCACACATCCCCTAGAAATGATACATGCAGAGTCCCCCTCTTCCCACCCACCCATGCACATACTGCCCCCCCACACACACACACAACACACACACATGCCCTCCACACAGCCTTATACAAGCATACCCACTCCCCCAACACTTGCTTTCCCTACTTAAGCGATAAAAGTTAAACATTGTCACTGTTCCCTCTAAGCTGAGGGGGGAGTCCTCCACCTACAGTCCTGCCAGTGGGGGGGGGGGGGGGGTTCTGTTTCACTATCACATTTTCAATAGTGAGGGACAGGCAGGCTCTGCAGGACTCCAGGGAACCTGCCCATCTAATGATTAAAACCACAATATTGAAGACCTCCCCCCCCCCCCCGTGACTGGCAGCAATGCAGCTAGAGCACTCCCACTCAGCTTAGAGGGAGGCAGGGGCAGTGAACATATTAGCCAGAAGATATCAGACACGGTTTTCTTTTATAAGATGTATTAAATTTTGTATCTGGCATTCAGGATGTAATGATAGCAGCACAAAAGGAGCTTGAAAATGTAGACCTCTCTACCATGATATTCAGAGGTAAGAAATTAGCACAGGGACTACATCTCCATGGGATCAAGATAAATGTATCCAGAGCTGAGCCAGATCTCATTTTATTCAACATGAGTTTGAGATGGTTTTTTTTTTTTTTTAAGAACTGAGGCCAATGTTCTCAGTATCCTATGAAGAGCTTGACATTTAGCATTTACAAACTAAAACCTTACAGGCAGAGGGAACTAGTTCAGATAAAATTGATTTGGCAGAAAGCAAACAAATGTAAGCAAAATAACCACTCTCCAGCTTGGGCATACAGAGGCAGGGCTGCCAGAAATGTGCACAATCAGTTTTTCCATAATGGCTGACCTCAGGCAACATTGCTTTCTGATTTCATGTCAGTCCACAGGGTACAGGACAGCATGTTCACGTCATCTACTGAGTGCACACCGAGGACAAACCAGGAAAGGGAAACATTCTTTACATTTACAGTATGTGCTGCTTCAAGGAAAGCAACTCTACTTTATAATATATTCTTCTCATCCGATTACCAAAGGACCTCAGTAGACGTTGCAAACATTTTCTAATCCAACTTCTCAGTAGCACAGAACTCTAAGATCTAGGATTATAAAACAGAGAAAGCAGGCTCCTTTATTTCTTCAGTACACAAAAAAAGGAGGACAAAGACACCCTATGGATATAAACACAAAGCAAAAAAAAAAAAGCAGGGATGGACAAAAAGCCTTCCAAAAAAAAAAAGTCTGAAGTGTATTAGTGGCATCAACTATGTCAGGATTCTATGTGCAACAAGGGACACGAGTCCAACAAGGGACATGGACCCGTGTTTCGGCGCTACCGAACCTGTGTCAGAAGTCATGCAATCTTGTGGTAGTCCTACTATAGCACCGTATATTGAAGAAAGCATTGACAAAGCAACGCCTATTACATCATATTTTTGAATATGGTCTCTTGGACTTTCAGGTAGAAGGTAATAAAGGAATGCAGAGAACAGGAAGTTGCAAGAAGTAGCGTGCTTTATCTCTCACCCATTTTATAGCTTATAGTTTATTATAATTTGCTGTACCGCTGAAACTGAAAAACAGAGCAAAGCTGTTTACAATTTAAAATACAGCAATTTGGCGCGCATCCGCTACGCATGTCTGAAAATTATTTTTTATTTTCTGGCGCATGTAACAGATGCGTGCCAAGTGGCCTCTGACACACGTAGGACATAACCGCCCAAATTCTTTACCGCTAGGTCTATGGCTGGCGGTAAGGTCTCACCCAAAATGGACGCGCGGCAATTTTGATTTTGCTGCACGTCTATTTTCAGCAAAATTTTTAAAAGAGGCATTTTTTTGCAGGCACGCTGAAAAATGGATCTGCGTGCGCCCAGAACCCACGCCTACACTACCGCAAGCCATTTTTCAAAGGAAAGAACAGAGGAGGGAAGAGAAAAGGAGGCTGTCTTAATTATTCTGCCACATATGGAGGAGAGACTTTGGCCACATCCAAACAGAACTGTAGAATAAATAAAAGGTTTCAGTCCTTCCACTTTAGATAGTAACTTATGTTAATATTTTCACAATTGATTTTCTAAAATAATAAATAATAAAATAATAAATTTAGGGAGGAAGTTATCAATGAGAGCTACTGTTAAGAAAAGGGTTATTTTACTGCTAACCCAGGTTACTAGTAACTAAGGTGCCCTTTTCCTAAAGTATATAGGCACTTAACGTGTGGTTATTGTATGGTAAGATGCTACTTCACAGATGTATTAAGAGGTTGTGTGGTAGTTTGCCTGCCACTGCGCATTAAGGGGTCCTTTTACTCAGGGACGTAGCCAGACTTTGGCAGGAAGGGGGTCCAGAGCCTGAGATGAGGGGGCACATTTTAGCCCCCCCCCTGGTACCGCCAACCCCCCCCCCCCGACATTGCCGACACCCCCCACCGCTGCCGCCACCACCAATTTTGACCTCCCCCTGCCAACGACCCTCTCGCCCCCCTCCCGCTGCCAACCCTCCCCCGCTGTGCCATCGCCTACCTTTGCTGGCAAGGGACCCCAACCCCCATCAGCCGAGGTCCTTTTCTTCCTTTGTTCTGTTTCTGAGTCTGACGTCCTGCACGTTGAATGTGCAGGACGTCAGACTCAGAAACAGAACGAAGGAAGAAGATGACCGGCTGACGAGGGTTGGGGTCCCCCGCCAGCAAAGGTAGCAGACGGCGACGGCGGGTTGGCGGCGGGAGGGGGGTCGAGAGGGTCATCAGCAGGGGGGTCAGGCCCAAATCTACCGGGGCCCAGGCCCCTTTGGCCCCACGTAGCTACGCCCCTGCTTTTACTAAAGGGCTGATGCGTAGCAACAGGCTTGCCATGCGCCAATCCAGAACTACCGCAGAAGCCTGGCAGTAGTTCCCATCCCCAGCGTGCACCATTTCTGGTGCTACAAAAATATTTTCTCAACAGTTAGTTTTTTCCGCAAAATGAATGTTCACTTAAGAGAGGATAGAAAGACATTGACAAGTATCTTCTGAATGTTAACAACGCAGTGGTCTATGTATTAAAAAATAAAGAACAGAAATAAAATATGTGAATCAGCTTTAAAATCTTAAACTTGACCCTTTAAAAAACAAAGGCAGCCAGTGTAATAAAATGTCGTGTGAAGAATATTAACAAAAAAAAGGAGGACATGGACAAATGTGGCATAAATAATTATATATGCTAATCAACAAAAGAAATTTGAAATAATTAAAAACTGAGAGGGGGAGTACATCATACATATAGTAAATGGGTCATAGGACCTCTTACAGCACACAGCTATTCTGTCTGGATCTCCAATAACTCAAATCACTTGTTGCTCCACCCTCTCCAATAAAACATATGTTTATAAGGACACCAATTAAACTTTATTCAAAAGGTCCCACTGTCAACAATTCCTAACCAATGGATAATAATACAATAATGATAATAATGAATGTGATCGAGGGGGAAGAGTCAAGATAGCGACTGAAGCATAGTGTGGAGTTCCACCATGCCGAGATTACAATGGTAAAAAAGAAGGGGGAAAGTAAGGGTTTTTTCTCTCGGAGCCCCAAGTGGACCATTCTTCTCTTCAGCAAGGTCCGATAGATAATTTTGTGGTGCGTCGAGTACCTGAATCCCAGAGATTCGGGGAGTTGCTGGCTGCCTCTACACCATTGCCAGAAGGAATGGCATCGAGCTTTGGTTCAGAACTTTCTTTGACCCCCAATATGCGGTCACCTCCACCTCAGCCACTAATGGCAAGTCTCAAGGGTTCAGAGACAGATGTCCAGTGGTTCCAGTTGGAAATGTCTGCTTCTTGGGGGAGATCCCCCGGGACAAGTGTGGATGTGATTAGTTCACGTTCGGTTCATCCTGCCATGGTGACGGTCTTGGGTGTGGAGGATATGGAGACTGGGAAGGAGACCGAGACTGCTGCTGTTGAAAGTGGTTTGTTGATGGTAAAATCATTTGAGATACAGCTCCAGAAGCCATCTACGTTCACTTTGGAATCAATATGGACTGCAGTTTCTGAACTGGGTAAGGTGCTTTCTGCACAGTTTGCCTAAATGAACACTACTGTTCAATAAAGTCTACTGACATAGGAGCCAACTTTTCAAAATTATTGGGGGTGCTAAACCCAATGAAAATAATCCCTCCCTGGCCACATACAAGGAACTTTCTTAATATTGGGGGTGCTCAAGCATCCACAGCACCCACAGAGTCAGCTCCAATGTCTACTGATATATCTACGGTTCAAAATCAAGCTGCTTAAGTGACTCAATCGTTACAGGAACATAATGATATGATAAAGCATGCTCAGATGGTAAACTGCCGTTATGAAAGAGAATACGGTATTAAAGAGGAATGTTGGAAATCTTGAGAACTCTACTCGAATCGTCCATTGACTAATTTTCCTAAGGTACCACTAGTCTTTACTAGAGACATGTTTTCTCATTATTGGAAGGAGATTCTTTTAGTTACTGATAAAGCTTTGCCTCCAGTTTCTTGGATTTATTTGTTACCTATTGCAAAAAAGGAGTCTTTGAAATCTGTGGACCCTAATTTAGAGGCTGACATCCTTAATGTTTCTGACATTCTGGAATCATCTGAGATGAAGACTGTGGTTAAAGCAACTTTGATTATTACTCTTGCATTACCATCAGATCGTGACTGGCTGTTACGTTTATATTTTAAGAAGAGAGAGGTGCCTTTCATGGGTTGTCAAGTACGGATATTTCCAGACTTGACCAAAGAAACTCAGAGGAGAAGAAGAGATTTCCTGTTAATTAGACCGGCTGTTTTCAGTTGGGTGCACTCTTTTTTTCAAAAGTTTCCATATAAATGTGTAATAAAATTAAAATCTGTTAAATATGTTTTCTATGAACCTTCTCAGCTCTCTGCCTTTGTTAGCAGTAGGAAAGTCACCATGAGTTCCCCAGTCAGCGATGTATCTGCCATTCTGCAATAACTTATTATACCTGGACGAGTCCTATGCTGTTAGTCTGCTGTAAGTTTCTTGAATATATTAGAAATGATATCTTTCTTTTGATTTTCTTGTGATTTTCACTTGATTGCTCTCCCACACTGTCATGGACTTAGTAGGGAAGGTAGTATTTCCTTTTGTCAATTTAAAATTGTTTGATTTCCTATTGTTATTATTCCATATTTCTCTACAAGTGATATTCCTTGGAAATTATTGTAAATTTCAATAAAAAAAAACAATGAATGTGATCACTTATCTGCCATAGCAGTGTTCAGCTCTAAAACAATGAAATATACCTGATAACAACAATATGAGAAATGGTGTTTCGGCGAACAGCCTGCATCTGGGGTAAGTAACCAAATTCAAGAATCACTTAAATCACATCTGAAACCAAACATAGAAAATAGATACACATCTTACAACTGCCACCTAAAAAGATACATCCATAAAAAACTTTGCTTATAATGCTTAACGTGGCATACTGCCGACCTAACACAAGACAGATTCAGGGTGAGATTGTGGTGCAACGTCTGGATTAAAAAAATATATTACATCACCTTTATACCTATCCTTTTTTTGTTAGTACTTTATACCAGTGGGATTGGTCTTGTTGTTCCCCCCTTTTCTTTGTTGTTGTTTTTTGCTTTTTTTCTATGACAGAATTGTGTAGATTTAGTCAGAAATCTTGCTGCTGCACTCTGCGCCAGCTGCTGAGCCTTCATGAGCAAAGAGCAAAGAGTTACAAAATCTAAACTCTGTAAAATGTACCTAAAATGGTTTAGAATTTGGCAACTAAGATTTAATGCTAAAAAATGCAAGGTCATTCATTTAGGCTGCAAAAATCCAGGGCTGGTGCAAGGATACTGGACAGCCTAGGTGAATTTCAGCCTTACATCGGCTCCCTCTCTCCTCTCCAAAATTGTTTTATTAACTAAACTAAACTCAGCGGTTACAGTCATCCCAACACCCCCCCACCCACAACAATCCAGTAAAACTGCATAAGTAGTCATCATTCTTTTCAATATTTTGCTTTGTATGTATGTTATTGCTCACTCTCCCTGCAGGTAAAAATGTGAGCTAGTGGCTCTTTGAGTTAGTGTGCCTTTCAGGATCTACGGTATTGCTTTGACTGCTGCTGCTGCTCTTTGCTGCTCTAGGCCTCTACCTGGTCTTGCCTAATGGTTGGGCTGGTCCTGCAAAACCCCAATGGAGGGATGTAGTATAGGAGGTGAAGACCTTTTGTGCATGAAAGAAAAGTGGGATTCAGAGTTGATCATATCTGATTATCTTCAGGTGGCCAAACAGGTGGAAAAAGCAACAGCAAAAGCCAGAAGGATGCTTGGGTGCATAGGGAGAGAATGGCCAGCAGGAAAAAGGAGGTGATACTGACCCTGGTTAAGTCTCTGGTGAGACCCCATGTAGAGTACTGTATACAACTCTGGAGACTGCAACTTCAAAAAGATATAAATACGATGGAGTCAGTCCAGAGGGCAGCTACTAAAATGGTCAGTGGTTTTCGTCCCAACACATATGGGGACAGACTTAAAGATCTCAACTTGTATACTTTGGAAGAAAGGTGGCAGAGAAGAAGATATGATAAAGACATTTAAATACCTCCAAGGCATAAATGTACAGGAGGTGAGTCTGTTCCAATTGAAAGGAAGCTCTGGAATGAGGCGGCATAGGATGAAGGTGAAAGGGGAGGGACTCAGGAGTAATTAAGAAAATACTTCTTTATGAAAAGTATGGTTGATGCATGGAATGACCTCCCAGCGAAGGTGGAGGATATGAGGACTGTATCTGAATTCCAGAAAGGGCAAGCACTTGGGATCTCTAGAGGAAGGGATAGTAGATGGTATGGGTGGGCAGACTGGATTGGCCATATGGTTTTTATTAGCACTGTCATTTTCTATGTTCCTATATAAAAGTATCAGCAGGTGTTGATAACTTAATAAACAAAGCCTAAAGAAAGCACACACAATTTCCTTAACATAAGGTGCCAAAGAAAGAGCAGAAACCAGGATTATCCCTAAATAGCAGACTTGCTGAGACAACATAATTTTGGTGTCTAAAAATATAGCACTATCAGCTTTGAGTAAAATAAATTTTAAAATGTCAAGAAGGCATAAATTACAGAGAATCTGAACATCCCCAGAAAAGGGAAGAAAATAGAAAACATGTGTCTGGAATGGTTATTCATTCTTTTATCAACTTCAGCTGCTTTGAAACTTATGTCCTTATCTTGAACCAGCTGATTTTCGATCTGTCGTTCGGATTATGGCGATGCCAAAATTAGATTGTTGTAATTCATTACTTATTGGTTTGCCAGGTTGGCAGATTGTTTGATTTCAAATTGTTGGAAATACAGCAGCAAGGATGATTAAGGACCCCAGACAATGAAACCAGATTCCCCCTGTTGTAGAAAAAGTCCTCTGCCAGTGAGATGTAGAATCAGTACAAAATTTTAACACTGGTTTTTAGAGTTTAGAAGAGGGACGCTCTTCATTACTTGCAGAATTGCCTTCTGTAATACTCTCCTATCTCGCCCCTTAACTCTTCCTAAGTGCTATTCATCCTAGCTGTGCACAATATACAGTTTCAGGGTACCAGGAATAGGGGGTAAATATTCAGCTGGCAGCAGTCAGTCAGTGTTCTTTTGGCAACTGCTGGCATTATGCGCAGATATTCAATGCCGAATTATAGCTATGTAATGCAAGGTTCCACATTAGGAGTCACCAACCAAGAAAGGGATCTAGGTGTCATCATTGATGATACTTTGAAACCGTCTGCTCAGTGTGCTGCGGTAGCTAAGAAAGCAATTAGAATGTAAGTATTATTAGGAAAGGAATGGAAAACAAAAATAAGGATGTTATAATGCCTTTGTATCGCTCCATGGTGTGACCGCACCTCGAATATTGTGTTCAATTCTGTTATGATTGGGGTCTGAACCCCTCTCAAACTTACCTCTTTCCTGGGGGTCAGCTTCTTAGCTGGCTTCTGTTTCTTTGTCTGTCCTTTCTGAGCTGGCTGTCTATCTGTGCTGGCAGCTTCCAGCAGCAGGGCTCTAATTGTTTCACTATACTGCACCTGTGTGGGTAGTCTGAGTTGCTCTAACTCTCTTTGGGTGTACTGGCTTCAAGTGTTTCACGGTGTTGCATTGGTGTGGGTTGGGCCTCTATGGTTTTCAGTGTGCCCTCTGGGTTAGTGTGCTGTTGCCTGGGTCTAGGGAGTGTGACATCATCAGGGAGGGCCTTGATAAGGAAGTGGGTTCTTTCCTTCAGGGCCTTCGCAATGTTTGCTTCTGCTTACTTGCTTTAGGTCCAGGTTAGTGTAGTGCAGTCAGTGTGCACTTGTGACTTGTGTGTTTGACTTCCCTGTTTTTCCCTTTGACTCCTCTGCTTTCCCTTTTGCTATGGGGTGTAGCACTGCTGTTAGTGCAGTGCTGGAGTTTGGTGCTGGGAGCACCCTTGTTATAGTGTTTAGGAAGCACCTTTTGTTATTTGGGTATTTGGCTTTCCTGCTTGTTTCCTTGTGCTTGCCCCGCTTTTCCTCATGACCTGTGGTTAGCTGCTGTAGCTGGGTGCTTTGGAAGCACCAGGGTGAGAACCCATGTTTAGCTGCTGCAGCTTGGTGCTTAGGAAGTACCAGTGTTCAGGTCTGGCATTTGTCTTCCCTTCCTTTTCCCTTGTGGTTTCCCTGCACTTCTGTTAGTGTAGGGCGTAGGGGCACCCCTGTTAGTTTCTGTTGGAAGCACTGCTGTTAGTGGAGGGCTTAGGAGCTTTTCTGTTGGTGCTGGGCTTAGGAACACTTTTGGTCACTTTAGGAGTTAGGTGCACTTCAGTTACAGCTTGTTCCAGTCCTGTGTCCTCCAGTCCGGGGGACCAGTCCAGTGTGTTCCAGTCTGGTGTGCTCCAGTCCAGTGTGTTCTGGTCCGGTGTGTGTTCCAGTCTGGTGTGCTCCAGTCCAGTGTGTTCCGGTCCGGTGTGTGTTCCAGTCCGGGGGATTCCAGTCCATGTGTTCCGGTTCGCTGGGCAGTGCCTGCAATCCCTGCCGGTGTGCTTACCCAGTGTTGGTTGGTGGGTTTTGCCTGCTGCTGTCGCTCCTCGTCAGCAGCCCAAGGGCTCACGTTTGCTCCAGAGCCCAGCCCCGCGGGCTGTGAACCTGAGAACCTGACAAATTCTGGCCACCGCATCTCAAAAAAGATATAGGGGAATTAGAAAAGGTGCAGAGAAGGGCAATGAAAATGATAAAGGGGATGGGACAAATTCCCTATGAGGAAAGGCTGAAGCGGCTAGGGCTCTTCAGCTTGGAGAAAAGACAGCTGAGGGGAGATATCATAGAGGTCTATAAAATAATGAGTGGGGTGGAACGGGTAGACATGAATCGTCTGTTTACTCTTTCCAAAAATACTAGAACTAGAGGGCATGCGGTGAAGCTACAAAGTAGTAAATTTAAAACAAATTGGAGAAAATGTTTCTTCTCTCAACGTGTAGTTAAACTCTGGAATTCGTTGCCAGAGAATGTGGTTAGCTTAGCGGGGTTTTAAAAAGGTTTGGACGGCTTCCTAAAGGAAAAGTCCATAGACCATTATTAAAATTGACTTGAGGAAAATCCACTGCTTATTTCTGGGAAAAGCAGCATAAAATGTATTGTACTTTTTTGGAATCTTGCCAGGTATTTGTGACCTGGATTGGCCACTGTTGGAATCAGGATGCTGGACTTGATGGACCTTTGGTCTGTCCCAGTATGGCAATACTTAGGTACTTATGTATGTACTTAGCTATCAATTATCTGGTTAAGTGCGACATTCAGCACTTAGGGGGTCTTTTACTATGGTGCACTGAAAATGGCCTGCGCTGGTGTAGACGCGTGTATTGGACGCGCGCAGGTCCATTTTTCAGTTCACCTGCAAAAAAGGCCTCTTTTGTTTTGCCGAAAATGGACCATGGTAAAATAAAAATCAGTGTGTGTCCATTTTGGGGCTGAGACCTTACTGCCACTCACTGTCTTAGTGTTAAGATCTCACACATTAACCAGGTGGTAATCGTCAGCACGCGTACACTGCTGAGTACCACCCGGTTGGTGCCACGTGGTAGAAAATAACAAATATTTTCTGCTGCGCGTAAAAAAAATGGAATTACCAACTGGGGCACATGGTAGCTGGGCAGTAGTTTCAAACTGACACACATTGGACTCGCATAGGCGCCTAAGCGCCTTAGTAATAGGGACCCTTCAACACATAAGTGAAACTGGACAAAGATAGGACTGTGTTTTTTTGCAGTCCTATTTGTCTGGTTAACATTTGTGGTTAAGTGCTGAATCTGCATTTAACTATATAAGTGCCAACTCTGCCCCAGACCACCCACAAAATCATCAGCTATGGGTTTAGCAGTTTGTGCTGATATTCAATGGTACTATCCGGTTAAGTGCCATTGAATATCAGCGGATAACCCTGCTCAAGAGATTTAACCGGTTAAATCACTTTGAAAATTGACCCCCAGGTGTATTACAGGGTAGCCCCACACCTTTGGAACTCATTCCCATCTGTGTGCAAGAGATGATTTTTTAGAATTCCATATGAAATGTGATCAACTTGGTTTTTCCTGTAAGCCTTTCCTTCATTCTACTATGGCTGTTTTGATATTTTAATTCTAGTATGCTGAAGTGCTCCAGTTGGCAATGATTGTTTTAGAATTGTAATTATTCTTTGTTATTATTGTAACTGCCCCAAGCTAGTCAGATGGGCTGATATAAGTGTGAGCAATAAATAAACAAGCAAAGAAATGGATGCATGAAATGGCTCCAGACCCATGAGATAAGGTGAAGTACAGAGCATATGACTGAGTGTTGCTCTTGGGGTGCAATCCAGATTTTCTGCAGTTTTATCCAATTAGTTTCAGTCAGTGGTCCTCAACCCAGTCCTTGGGACACACTAAGCCAGTTGGATTTGGGGGATATTTGCAATGAATATGCATGAGATTTTCCATGCACTGCCTCCTTGGTATGCAAATCTAATGCATATTTATTGTAGATATCTTTCAATTGAAAGGAAGCACTGGAATGAGGGGGCATAGGATGAAGGTGAAAGGGGATAGACTCAGAAACAACCTGAGGAAATACTTCTTCACAGAAAGGGTAGTGAATTCATGGAACATCCTCCCAGTGGAACTGGTGGAGACAAAAACAATTTCTAAATTCAAGAGAGCTTGGGACAAGTGCATAGGATCTCTAAGAGAGTGATAGGGAGAGTAGATGGCATGGATGGGCAGACTGGATAGACCATATGGTCTTTATCTGCCTACATTTTTCTATGCTTCTAAATTTCTATCTTGAAATCCCAACTGGCAGGCTGTGCCTGAGGACTGGGTTGAGAGCTAATGGTTTAAGTGGTTTACGTGCCTGCTGCCTCAACCCAAGCCTCTCATTTGTTTCTTAAATCTGTGTGCTATTTGTCTGTCTTGATTAGATGGTAAGCTCACTTGAGTAGAGACTATCAATTATATGTGCCTGTAAAGTGCTGTGTATGCAAATAATAATAATCATAATGAGTAGGCCTGCCCCTCCCAAATGGGGGGAGTTATCAATGTGGGTTACCATTAAGAAAGATTATTTTCTCATAAGTCATGTTAATTTAGCACAGGGTTCCATTTTATGCAATGAGACCCTGTCAAGTTCGGCTTAACATTGGACCAGATGAGACACTGGCTCAGAGCACTGGCGATAAAGGGCACTAAAATCCCCAGCCTCTGATGTTACCATCAGTGCTTCACCTGGTCCAAAGGTTAAGTGGTTAAGCTTTCTCTCGCCCCCTATCTTTCTCTCTCCTTTGGTCCAGCATTTCTCCCCTTCTTTCTCCATGCTCAGGCTGGCATCACTCCCTCTCCTCTCTTCCTCCCTCCCTCCCTTCTTCCTCCCCCGTGGTCCTGTAAACATTACCTTGCTTGCCAGTAGCAGCAGCAACATGAACAACAGGCTGCTTTTGACCAGCCCCTGGATCTTCCGTCTGCCAAATCCCACCTCCTCTGATGCAATTTCCTATGGGTGGGGCGTGGCAGAGGGAAGACCCAGGGACTGGTCAAAAGTCTGTAGGAGAGGAAGGAGGGAGAAGAAGAATGTGATGCCAGATCTACGAGGAGGCAGCTGAAAAGAAAGAGAGAGAGAAATTGTACTGGAGGTAGGGAGAGACAGGAGAGACTCTGCAGCAAGTGAGGGAGGGGGGAGATGCCAGACCCATGAGGGGGGCACCACTGAAGTTCACTCAGAGCACCATAATCCCTTGAGCCAGCCCTGGACCCTGTGCTAAAATAGCACAACTTGTGGTAAAATAACCTGTCCTAACAGTACCAACATTGATAACTTCCCCTTAGATTTTAGCTACATGAGATATTTTACTTAGCTGGGGCTTTGTTCACCCGTTCCAGCCAATCCTAGTTTAAAGCCTTCTTCAGTAGGTTAGTCAATCTGTTGCAGAAGACCTGACCAACAATTGCAAGTTTGAAGCACGGAAAGCATTTCAAAAGCTTGGGTAGGGACTCAAGTCTTTGGTTCAGACTGCAGCTTTTTCTGAAGTTATTACATATGGGAAGGGAGAGGAAAGACTATGTAAGATAGAGGAGTTCAATAAGTGGCTTAAAGTTTGGTATAAAGAAGAAGGTTTTAGATACATAAAAGGATGGGGCAATACATGGAAAAATAACAGGCTGTACTGTAATGATGGGCTACCTCATTCTGTGACAGGAAAAAGGATCCTTGGGGAGAAATTCAGACAGAATGTTTCTAGACATTTAAACTAGAGGGTGGGGGTGACAAAGGGAAGAAAGAGAAGTCAGAAAGTCACCCCCCAGAAAAACATGATAGCAGTGGGGAAGGTAATGTTAACATAGAAAAACATCTAAACTCACTTAATAACACGTGTAAAGTAATGAGCACAAATGCTGGTAGTCAAACAAGTGGCCAAAAAAATAAGGGCAAAAAGGGCTGTGTTCAAGACATACAGAAGAATGCAGCAAGAGGATCATGGAAAAGACTGTCGAATTAAACTCAAAAAACTGAAGAAGGAAATACGGCTAGCAAAATCACAGGCAGAAGAAAAAATGGCTAAAGATGCAAAGAAAGATGACAAGACCTTTTTCAGATATATTGGGGAAAGGAGAAAAGCTAGGAATGGAATTGTAAGACTGAAAGATGCTGAGAAAAGCTATCTGGAGAGTGATGAGGATAACGTGAACATGCTAAACAAATACTTCTCTTCGGTGTTCACAGAAGAAAGTCCTGAAGGACCATGGTCGGCTGCCGAGGGTGTATCTGGAAATGGAGTGGATATTGCACTGTTCATGGAAGAATTGTGAGGGTTTCAAGCTGTTTTACCTATAGAACCCTGAGTGCTTTTAGAGGTTTTTGATATATAATATAGTTTATTTTATGGTTGATAGTTGTTGGATATTGTTATGTTTATAATATTACAACTATAGTTATATTGTACCCAGTATTGTGATTTATTCAATTAATATGCATGAGAGAGATTTGCATACAATTGAGGCAATGCATGCAAATCTCTTTCATGCATATTCATTGTGGGTATCCTGAAAACCTGACTGGCTTTGTGTGTTCCAAAGACTTGAGAGCCCCTGGTCTAAAGGTAGAAGATGAGATGAATGACTTGGAAGGAATTGGCACTGATGAGAATATGGACATGTGGAGAAAAACAGCCTTAGAGGCAGAAGACAATTGTAGCCATCTTTTCTTCATTTCATTTTGCCTATAGAAAAGACAGGGGAAAAGGGCATTTTATAAATTTTAAATTTTTTTATAAATAAATCCAGTATCATCTAGAAATATGAAATAGCTTATTGAAGAGTGTTTATCATTTAAATTATGTTTATTTATTAATACATACTTCATATCCTGCCTTCCATAATTATATATTAAAGTGGTTACAGTGATCAAAAAATAGTAAAAAATAACATCAATCATAAAATGGTATGCTTATTAGGTATTTGATATAGGCCTGTATTTAAGTGTGCGTAACCATGTAATGAGTAAAATCTTTTTAGGATACAGCTGAGTTTCCCTTAAGCTGGCCCAAACATATTTATACAACATGACAGAACGATTCTGTGAGCCAGACATCTCCAATCGAGCTGGCTTCCGAAACGAAAAGTGCTGAAACAGCTGTAGCATGTAGCATGTGTGAGTCACTTGTCTCGTAGCAGATTTGCAGAAATTAAGGCAGGGACTTTGTTGTTCCATTCATTTTTTGTAGCTCTTTACTTTGAGGTTTAGCCACTAGACAAAGAGCTGGAACTCTCTGATACTGTCTTAATGGATGCCATATTACTAAAATGTGTGAGACATCAGGGAGCCATTTGGGTTTACAATTCTAAAGGCAAAAATATCTACTGTTTCCCCCTGACAAAATTTGCACTTGGTAGGAAATCATGTGAGTAAGCTACTACACTGATTTGATGTTGAAAGAGGACGTTGGGTTGAGTGTGTCCATGATGAATTTATGTAGGATTTTGCTCACACCTTGTCAGTGGCAGCTCAAGGTGAGTTGCATTCAGGTACAGCAGGTATTTTCCTGTCCCCCAGGGCTTACTATCTAAAGCCTCAATATTCAGCAGCACTTATCCGAGTAGTAGTAGTAGCTCCTACCCAGATAAGGAGGGAAGTTATCAATGTTGGCTACTGTTAAGAGGGATTATTTGTGATAAATTGTAGGAGGACCTTATGAGACTGGGAGACTGGGCATCCAAATGGCAGATGACATTTAAACCCCTGTTTACTAAGCCGTGCTAGAGGCTGCCGTGTGCAAATGCCGACACAGCCCATTCACACACTGATAAATCTAGTCCTCCGCCTGCTAAATTTAAGCTGCTCACAATTAGGCATTTCACAGTTTGGTATTTCACAGCTACAGTTACTCACATGCATGCACTACAGCATCAGTGTGTACTGATGCCATTAACGTGTGTTATTAGTAACTAGGTCCATTGCATAAAATAGAATTTGCAGTAAAATGCCACATTAATGGTTTTCCCATGCTCTAATGTAGTAGCACATGTTAGTAACTCGAGCTGATAAGCCAGCTGGTGCCAAAAAGTAGCCCTAGCTGGCTACCCGCCTCCTTTTACAAAGCCAAGCTAGCGACTGTCGGTGTGGTAATGGGCTGGGTCGACATTACCGCACGGCTTTGTAAAAGGAGAAGGTAAGCCTTTTCCAGATCATTGCAATGCCTCCAAGGCTGCCCATTTTTTTGAGTGAGACTCAGGAGGTGGGGGAATTACCAGTTTGGGCTACCATTAAGACACGTTATTTTACCTCAACTCGTGCTATTTTAGCACAGGTCCCATTTTATGTAACGATATCCTGTACTAAAACAGCACAGCTTGTGGTAAAATAACCCATCTTAATGGTAGCCCTTGTTGATAACGTCCCCCTTTAGTTACTCAGTGGGGTGAAATTTTCATTCGATGGGACTTATGTACTTACTTGGCCACCTAATTAGGTGGCTAGATCCCATTGAAAACTGGCTCCAAAAGAGGGCAAATATTGTGAAATGTTTGATTTTTGACAATGCCATAACGAAAGACATCAGCTGCAAAATTTAACATGGTTGAAGTGTACCTTATTTAGGGCCCCTTTTTCGAAGCTGCAGCAAAAGGGACCTGCGCTGGTGCTGGCACGTGTTTTTGATGCACGTTGAGGCCCCCTTTTATCATAGCGGGTAAAAGGCAGGTCTTTGGGGGTTTTTTCAGGAAATGGCCGTGTGGCAAGTGAAGCACTTGCCATGCGGTCATTTGGGGAGGGGGGGTGAGCACTTACCGCCAACCATTGAGGTGGTAATAAGGGTTTCTGCGCTAACCCAGCAGTACCTGGGCAGTGAGTGGCACTGCCTGATTACTGCCGGGTACACACCAGCGGGTACACAACAGCGCTACAAAAATAAAAATATGCTGGGGGGTGGGATCTACCGCTGGGCTGCTGCTTCCTTTTAACGAAAGCCGATTTTGGGCATCCTCAACTGCGTACCACTGCTCTGTAAAAGGGCCCCTTAATGCTGTTATCTGATTATTATTTTGGATATTTTAAAAATGTGCTTTGTGATTGTTTCCTAAAATCTTTGCTTTACATGGGTGTTTCCTCAGATGGAGGAATAGTAATTAGACCTCTTTAGGCTAGATTTACTAAAGTGTGCTACCATGTTAGTGCACGTTAACACAAATTAATGTCTGCTATTTACCACCGCTCCCATTTTATACAATGGAAATTAATTATTAATAACTAGTAAAAAAAAAGGCCCGTTTCTTAACACAATGAAACGGGCGCTAGCAATGTAATGAGTTCCTGCCATTAACGTTTCCACGGTTGTATTCTGAATATAATTGTTGTTTACATGTGTAAGATTTCTTTATATACAATAGTTTTTGTGGAAACTGTGTTACAATGTGGTAAAAGTTTTCCTTGTTCAGGCCCTTCAATCAGTTTAACAATCACATCAGAAGAGCTCCTTACTCGTGAGAATGCAACATACAGTTGCCCATGTGAGAGACTGAGAGTGACAGTGTGTTTTACAAACAGTGTAAGAGAGAGATACACAGAGTGATTGTGTGTGTGTGTGATGTCTATGTGTGTGTGATGTGTGTGAGTGACAAAGTGATTAAATGTTTGTCTTCCCTTCCGTTCTGTGCACTTGCCTCCACTGATGTTCGTACCTCCCTGTATATGATTGTTTGTTAGAGATTCAATCCACTCCACTTCCCTCCTCCAAGTTTCGTTCTGTCTGATTGGTTCTTCGTTCCTGTGATGTTGCGTTTGTTTGCTTGGCAACTATGCTACTACCATCCATGTTTTTATACCTCATACAGCCTATGGTCAAACATGGTCATGTCAAGTTTTATCATCTGTTTTTACGTAACCTATTGGACTTTTTTTTCAAACTGGTACTGTTTTTGTTTGGTATTCTTCTTTTTTTTTGTAGTTCAATTCGTGCTTGGATTCCAAAATCCAACCCTAGTTGCAGGTAAACTGTATTGATAAGGGACCTTGATTTGGGGATCCCATCACTCAAATGAGAGAATGTCACCATTTATAAATTTAGAAGCAAGCAGTGGAGGGTGTAAGTAGCAGCAGGTGGCATTTGACAGAGGCACAGAAAGAAGACTTCAAAGATCTACAAGCCGTCAGCCCATCCTGACACCATGGCAGGCAAGTAGGCAGAAGAAGCAACAAAAAAGAGCAAGTACTAGTTTACCGACAGAAATGCTCTCCAGATAACGTATGTCCCAAATTTTTTGGTTGCTGTCCAGATTGGACAGTCAGCGCAAGGCAAAGTTGAACTTCTCCTAAGAACACCTCCAACACCATTTCTTTTGCTTGGATAAAATTGTTTGTACAAAATTAGCAGTTAACCAGAATTGGGAGTGATGAAATGTTAAGTGTGAAGATTTGTCCAGTTCTCAGTTAGTTGTATAAACCTTTTCAATATCAACCTCAAAATGGTCTTTTTAACAACAGAGTCTCCATTTCTTTAGGAGTATCTGGCTATACTGTATGACAGTGCTACATACAGTGAAACCTCGGTTTTCGTTGACTTCGGTTATCGTCGGTTTCGGTTTTCATTGATTTTTTCAGTGAAACATTTGTCTCAAATTTTGTTGGCGTGCCCACGTGACCTCGCTGCTAATTTTGCGAAAACAAAGGGTGACCCGCGCGTTCTCCTGCTCACTGTGGTGTTGTTTCTCATTGTGTGAGCATCACCCCGCGCGTCTAACGCAACACATGCAAGATAAAATCACATGTGCTCAAATCTCATTTTCCCTGTTAAGTGTTTCCCTTGCTAATAAGTTAACCCTTTCCCTTTAGCTCCATCATGGGACTATATTTATTCTCTATAAAATGTGTTTTTGGTATGTATTTTGGAGTGTCTAGAACAAATTAATTGGATTTACATTGATTCATATGGAAATAATTGCCTCGGTTTTCATCTGTTTTGGTTTTCGTTGATTGTTTTTTGATGGATTATCAACGAAAACCGAGGTATCACTTTATATATAATCAGAGATGGGGGGGGGGGGGGGGGAGTCAGAAGACAGCAGAGACATCCTTTACTTCCAGACAGTATTCTCTATCTCTGTTTACGTTCTTTTCTGTGCAAAGTGTAGACCACCAGTCCTAACTGATTACCTGCAACATTAATGGTTTATACTGCTAAGAACTGGGCTCAACTCAGATTGCGACCATCCAGGGACAGAAAATACCTACTGTACCTGAAGGTATACAACTACAATAGCTTTCGGGCTTGAAGGCAATACGTATAAGAAATTAAATAAATAAATAACACAAACGTTCCTCCTCCCCCTCCATCTATATGCACAAGGGACTCTGGCACCGTAATTCTTGAGAGATCATGTCACATGGGGAAGCACAAATCCCTCTCTGTCTCACAAACTAGTCTTAAAATTAATTGCGCAAGCACACTCCCTCTCTTCTACAGAAGGGCCTTGGCCAGGTCAACAACTCATTGTTCAGCATGGTCTGCTTTTGATTCGTTCCAGCAACTCTCACAGATTTGAATCAAACCGAAAACATGACTTGACTGAAAAAATTCAGTGTGAGATATCAGCAGAACTCCAATAAGTTCTGAAAACAAAGAAAAGTATGCAATGGGATAGATTAATTTGTACAGGCACTGGAGCCAAGGTATATTTAGATTCACATCCTAAATTATTACCTAATGATTATGTTGAAAGAGTTCATATGAGTTGAGCAAATGTTTTTGTTTTTTGTTGTGCTAATTTCTTTAAAATACAGTGGAGGAGTAGCCTAGTGGCTAGAGGATCAGAGACACTTCTGTAACCTCTGATAAATCCCTACACCCTCCACTGCCTCAGATACAGCTTAGATTGTAAGTCCTTTTGGGAAGGGAAATGATTTATGCACTGATTGTAACTTGCCATGAGTTCACATTTGAAAAAGGCAAATAAATCTAAAAAAGAATACATACTAGTCTTGGCAGTAGGTGGTTCTTGCAGCTGTCCAAGTGTTGCCATATCCAAGTTTGGTTGACCAATGTTTCAGCCATCTGGATGCAACTTTCTTCAAGGTTATACTGTGTGCTGGTTTTTATATAATAGTTCTCAATGTGGTTTGGTTGGTGGGTGTCCAATCACATTTAAATTCAACTACATAGTAGTTTTTAGTCCTATTAAGATGCTTTCGGATGTAACAAAGAGACATAATAAGATATGATGGGGCCATTTATAAGCAGTTAGTATGTGCTAACACCGTCAGCTCATCCAATCACCTATAGGGCCCATTTTATTTCTTGGAGCCCTGAGGCAAACAGTGCATGCTAACACTGTGGCCCAGATGCACTCAACTTTAACAACCTTTTCACGACCCTTTAACGAAGAAATTTTCAACCGTAGCATGCATTAAAGGCCACTTTCCGACGACGCTAACAGCTAACGAAAACGGAATGCAAACGAGTCACTTACAATTGCAATGTGGACAATTCAGGATGCACTAACCATACCGACGATTGCACCGAATCATTTACCGTGAAATATTTAACGTGATGTCAGAGCTGTCATTAAGGCCTGAGCTGTCATACAGACACTGCTCCCCGCTTCTCCTTGCAGCATAAAAATATAAATAACCCACACAAACACGTTTGAAAATATAAATAACCCACACAAACACGTGGCTCCCCGCTTCCCCCTGCATAAAAAAGAAAATGAAACCAAAAAGCAAAAAAGGATCGGGAGGGGGCAAAGGCGCTCATCAGGAGCATCCTGTATGGACGGCCTTGCCCCCCCCCCCCCCCCGCCCCACCCGAGGTCGCCGCTGCTCCCCACTTCCCCCTGTATTAAATAAAAAATCAAAACAAAAATCAAAAGTTTAGCAGCCCCCTCTCTTCCTCTTTCTCTCTTTCTCCTTCTCCCACAGCTCCGCCTCCCGCCATCCTCCGCCCCTGTGCCCCGCCCCACTGAGGTCATCGCTGCCGCTCCCCCCTCCACCGGACCCCCCCCCACCGCCTTACCGGGCCCGCGCAGCGCCTCTCACCTCTGTGTGAAGGCGCTGCATGGGCAAGAAGAGCATCTGATCGCTGTGAGTCTTCAGGACATCTCTCCTTCCCTGACCTGGGCCCGCCCCCGTCTGACGTAAGGGAAGGGAAGGAGAGACATCCCGAAGACTCGTGGCGATCAGATGTTCTTCTTGCCCGTGCAGCGCCTTCACACAGAGGTGAGAGGCGCTGTGCGGGCCCGGTAAGGCGGAGGGGGGGGTCCGGTGGAGGGGGAAGCGGCGGCGACGACCTCAGGGAGGAGGGGCACGGGGGCGGAGGATGGCGGGAGGTGGAGCTGTGGGAGAAGGAGAAAGAGAGAGAGAGAGGAAGGGAGGGGGGCCGGGGCTGCTAAACTTTTGATTTTTGTTTTGATTTTTTATTTAATACAGGGGGAAGCGGGGAGCAGTGGCGACCTCGGGCGGGGGGGGGGCGTCCATACAGGATGCTCCTGACGAGTGCCTTTGCCCCTTTTATTTTCAACGTGTTTGTGTTTTGGGGGTTTTTTTTGTTTGTTTTGACGTTTGTGGCATGCGCAGAACAGCCAGCATAATGCTTGGCTGCTCTGCGCATGCTTTAGGGGCCGATTAACGACAGGGATTACACCAGTTTGATGCATTGTACTTTACAATACTGCACCAAACATGTGCAGCTTGTTTTTTTGGTGCATTCTTCGTTTTTAAAAATTTGTTAAGGACTTTTACGTTTTAGATTTTTTTTACGTTTGGTTGATGAATCTGTGCCTGTATCAGGAGTCATTTGTGATGTTAATGCAGCTGTAAGTGCAGGAGTGGCCTAGTGGTTAGAGCACAGGTCAGGAAATCCAGAGGTGGCCAGTTCAAATCCCATTGCTGCTCCTTGTGATCTTGGGCAAGTCACTTAACCCTCCATTGCCTCAGGAACAAACTTAGATTGTGAGCCCTCCTGGGACAAAGAAATATCCAGTATACCTGAATGTAACTCAGCTTGAGCTACTACTGAAAAAAGTGTGATAAAAAAAAATTAATTATCTCTGCTACACAATGAGGGTAATTCTATAACTTGACCCCAAGTTTTAGACACAATCTCACAAATGTCGGTATTTTAGTCATTTCCATGCATAAGTGGCAACAAACACACATAAATGACCTCTTATGGAAAACCAACTACAATTTACATAAAAGTACATGGATTGCTTGCATGGTGTGTACTTTCAGTGTGGGCGCTCATATGGACAGATTTTGGGTGGAGCATGAATGATGCAAGCAACTATGTATGTAGATCATAAAATACTATTATTTGCTCATGTTCTTGCAAAATGTAAGCATGGTCATTTACACCAGCTATAGGTCTGGTGTAAGTGATTGTGCCTTAAATGAAGGCCCGTTTTCGCCACGTACCCCAATATTGAACAGTAGATGCCTACTTTTCTTTATAAACAGCCTTGAAATAGATACATTTCTGCTACCTTAAGCCAGGTGCCCGCTTATAAAATCATTGGGTCCGATATTCAGCCAGTGGCGATCAGCATTTTGCTGACTGCCACCGGTGTTATACCCAGAAATTCAATGCCGGGCCTTGTCTGGGCTATGGCATTGAATTTTCAGGCTTCTGGTGCCAACTAATTAGTAGTTGGTTAAGTTCTGGATATCACACTTAGGGACGTTTTTACCGAGCTGCAGGAAAAAAAAAGGGCCCTGTACTGGTGGCAGGGGTCGTTTTCCCCCGCTTGCCAGGGCCCTTTTTACCTCAGCAAGTAAAAAGACTCCAGGCACATATGGCCATGCGGTAAGAAAAGTCTTACCGCATAGCCATCAGTGGAGAGTGGATTACCGCAGTGCAAGCCATTTCCAGGGGTTTTCTTTGACGTGCGTCCAGGCCCCCTTTTATTGCGTCGGGTAAAAGGTAGGTCTTTCTTTTATTCATGAAATGGCCATGTGGCAAGTGAAGCACTTGCCGCTCAGCCATTTTGTGGGGGAGCCCTTACCGCCACCCAATTGAGGTGACAGTAAGGGCTCCCATGTTAACCCAGTGGTAACTGGGCAGTGTGCGGCACTGCTCGATTACTGCCGGGTACACACCGGCGCTACAAAAATAAACATTTTTTTATAGCGCTGGATATGACAGCACGCCGGGGGTGGGAACTACCACCAGGCCGCTGCAGTAGCCCTGCGGTACTTCCTTTTTAGTGAGCGGTAAGCCCACATTGGGCTTACCACTGCTTTGTAAAAGGGGCCTAAAGGTAGAACTGACTTTCATGCAGTTAACCTGACCAGTTAACTCCACCCCCCGGAATGCTCCAAAATAACCGGTTTTCAGTTTGGAACTAACCAGTTATTTTCTGCAGCACTAACCGGTTAAGTGCTGCTAAAAATTAGAAGTTAGCCCCCAACAGGCGATTTAACTGTCCAGGATCCCTTTCTGGCTGGTTAAATTGCTTTGAATATTGACCCCCATTAAGGTTATTTTTAATGTTTACGCAGAAAAATTTAATCCTGATTTTTCAATCTAAGCAAATGCAAGTTAGTAAAGTTTCTATTGCTGTTTTTTTTATATTTCAATATATTTATTAGACTTTCATATATACACCAAGAACACTCTTGTACCACTACAGGAGAACAGTATTTACATATTATACAGGAAATAACAAAACTTCACAATTACTATCCCGCCTCCTTCCTTAGTCCACACCTAGGGAACCCAAGCCACAGTTCTAGGAAAAGAATTGTAAATCAAAACCCCCCCTAAAGGGGAGACACAAATAAAGCGACTCAAAAAGGAGATGTAGAGGATTATTATAACTGAGGTGCTGATCTTATCTCTGCTCCAGTTACCAGAGAAGGGGCACCCGCACCCCCCCGAGAGACCAGGAACGTTTTCAACTGCAAAGGTTCAAAAAACACATACTTCACAGCCTCCATCTTCACCACACATTTACAGGGATAATTGAGCCAAAAAAGGCCCCCCAACTGAAACACAGTAGGGCGCAGCTTCAGAAAAGCTTGCCGCCTCTTCTGCGTTACCTTGGTCACATCAGGATACATCCGAACTTGAACATTCAAAAACTTTTCCTTCCGAAATTTAAAGAACAGCTTCAAAATCCGATCTCTATCAAAATGAGAAATAAATGTCACAATAAGAGTAGCGCGCTCCTGCCGCTCCTCCTCACCCTCCAGCTCCCTAATGAAGTCCAAGGTGTCAAACCGCACAGCAGACTCCTCAACACCAGCCTGCACGCCCTGCACCACTCGTTTAAATGGTTGCAAATAATATATCTGTGAGATAGCCGGGCATGCTGGTTCCGGCACCTTTAACACTTCCAATAGGTATTTTTTAAAAGTCAGAATAGGTGCAGTCAGTTGTTGTTTAGGAAAATTTATCACTCGCAGAGTGTTAGCCCTCTGCCGATTTTCAAGAGCCTCAATCTTCCCATGTAACCACTTATTTTCTTTAATAAGGGTAGCGTGCACCGATTGAACTGACTTAATGGCCAACTCCTGGGCCTCAGATCTTTCTCCAACCTCCTTCAATTGCTGTCCCATAACAGAAATAGTCTCTAATGGTAGCTGTGAGGTCTGTGACAAAAGCAACATTTTCTTAGAAAGAGAAGTCTCCAATGTCAGCAACGCCTCCCATATTGTTTCCAAAGTGAAATTCGGCGGTTTAGGTAAAAGTGAAGACTTACATAATTCTTCAACGCTCCTCGCTGACCCCATGGAGAGACTGGCCCCCTCCTCCAGCAGTCTTCCCCCCGGAGCACCGCCTCCCGACATGCTGAACCTGCTCCCTTCCAGGGACTGCTGTCCTCTCCTATCCGATCCAGGTCCTGTCCCAGGGCCCTCCGCCCCTTCCTCGGAGGCCAGGAAACCCTGTCCGGCCGCATCTCGCACCGAGGCAGGCATGGGAGGCGGCTCCCTCACCTCCGGGCTAAGCTCCGTCTCAAGCGGCTGGGACGCTTCGCCTCTCTCCGTCCCTCCCGACACCGAGGCACCCGAACTCAGCTGACTTCCTCCCACCACAACGAAGCGATCCATTGTGCCAGAAGCAGGCCCTGCGGGCGCCGCTGAACCAGGCACCCACTTGCCCTTCCGCTTCGGCATTCCTTAGGTAAGCTTTTTTTAGGCAAACGATCTCTACTGAGCTGCCGCGCTGCACTCCCTTCAGGCCGCCATCTTGGGTCTTCTATTGCTGTTTATGTGCTGAGGTCTCTCTATAACACAGCCTGTGGATCTTCAGCTTTGTTTGCTATGAAGATGGTTTGCACATGGCAGAATTTGACTGTTAAAGCAAATATTGTACAAATTTTACTATAGGGCGCACGACTTAAGCTGGTTATAAACAAGGTTTCATTTTAAACTGTTTCATTAGAAAGGCCACTGTATTTATATTGTGCTGGAGAACCACACTTGCTGAACACGTGAAATGTGATATTTAACATGTCATTTCTCCACTCCTTTAGGAATAAATGGCTGACATCCATAAGGTTTTGGGCTTATTTAATGAAAATTACTTGTTATTTTAAAATTAAAACAATACTTGACCAAGGAAAAATCACACTGTGATTTACCTCTGAGGCCGCACAAGTTTTCCTTTAATTAATCTACAGGCAAATGGAGAAATATTCACCACAGCTCACAGCCAAAAGCTTTCATTTTAAACATAGCTGACAGGGGTACAGAAAGTTTTGTTAAATTTAAAAAAAAAACGAAAAAAAACAATGGCGCAGTGACTTGTTTTAGAACTTAAAGGGGGATTTAATACATGGCTCCAGAAGTGACACATGGTGATTTATTTTGTGAGCCTGCCTGAACGGCTTTATCATGAGTGATTATTACACATCAAAAGCTGCTTCTTTCAAGCGGTTTGTCCTAGTCTGTTCCTCTGGGAATATATTTGATAAATCAGAATTCATATGTCAGGATGCGGAAAAAAAAGAAAAGCAAATGAACACAGGAACACACAGCTACAGGGTGGATCATCTTGAAATGTAAAAGGCAGTAAGCAGGGCTGGATAAAAGATTTCGGTGCCCACAGGACCAGAAGATGAGGGAGTGAATCCTTCTTTAGAACCTGGAGAGTTGAGGGGGAGCGGATCCCCTGGAGACTGAAAGGTGTTGGGCTAGACTGCCATGGTGGTGCCTCTTTGAAGCGGCACTGGTTGGCGGCCCTAAAGTAAATGAAAGGAGGCTCCTTTTTACTTAGGCAGTGGCTTAGCCACAGGGGGACCTGGGTCCCCCACTTTGAGCTCAGGCTCCCCCAAAATTAACTGTCTCCCCTGCTGTGCCTAGCGAGGATCTCCAAGCCCTGCCAACTGAAGACCACCTCCTCCTCTTTCAGTCCGGCAGCCAAGCTCTAAAGCCAGTGGCAGTGTCCCCAAGCTGCTGCTGCGACTATGCCACCCTCCCATGTGCATGCTCTGTTTTTGGCGGGGCACTGGGCTAAGGATGATGGGCAAGAAAAAAATTTTGTACCTACCCACTTTGGGCTCAAACCCCCCTCGCTCAAATAAGTCATCTGGCTAAGCCACTGGCCTAGGTTTGGCATGTTGAATATTTGGCACTTTAGGCAGTGGCCTATATTGCTTATGTCTAAATCTGGGCCTGGCATTAAGGTTAAGAACTCTTTGGCATGCAATCCTGTCCCTGCAACAAACTACAGTAAGTCTGAACAGGCTGTTAAGAGAGACTCTGATAGGTGTTCTTGTCTTGGAATCAGGCACCTCGTGTTTTAAATTGTCTTTTTCACCTCATTTCATAAATAAATAAATGCATTTGGTGTGATCTGATGTGCCCATTGGTGTGTGTGTGAGTTACAAATTTACACTAAGGATTTAATTATCTTCTCAGTGGCTCTCTTCTGTTGTGCTGTGGCTGTGCCTACATGTTAGAACAGTGGACTGTGAACCAGGGAAGCCCAGTTCAAATGCCACTTAACCCTCCATTGCCTCAGGTGCAAACTCAGATTATAAGCACTCTGAGAATAGGAAAATTACTACTACTACTACTATTAGCATGAAAAGACAGTCCCTGCTCAAAAGAGCTTACAATCTAAATTGGACAGACGAACAGACAGCTAGGGGTGGGGAAATTGCAGTGGTAGGGGCGATAAGGTGTTGAGTAAGAGAGTCATGATTAGGAGTTGAAAGCAGTAGCAAAGAGGTGGGCTTTAAGCCTAGAAGACAGCCAGAGACTGAGCCTGACGTACTAGCTCAGGGAGTCTATTCCAGGCATAGGGAGCAGCGAGATAGAAGGAACAGAGCCGGGAGTTAGCAGTGGGGGAGAAGGGGGACGACAGGAGACATTTACCCAGCGAACGGAGTTCACGGGGAGGAGTGTAGGGAGAGATGAAAGCGGAAAGGTACTGAGCAGCTGCGGAGTGGATGCACTTGTAGGTCACAAGGAGAAGTTTGAACCGTATGCGGAAGTGGATAGGGAGCCAGTGAAGCGACTTGAGGAGAGGGCTAACGTGAGTATAGCGACTCTGGCGGAATATAAGACGCGTAGCAGAGTTTTGGACAGATTGAAGAGGAGATAGATGGCTGAGCGGGAGACCAGCAAGAAGCAAATTGCAGTAGTCTAGGCGAGAGGTGATAAGGTTGTGGGTAAGGGTTTTGGTAGTGTCCTCGGAGAGGAAAGGGCGAATTTTGTTAATATTATAGAGAAAGAAACAACAGGTTTTGGCAATCTGCTGAATATGAGCAGAGAAGGAGAGAGCGGAGTCAAAGATGACTCCAAGGTTGCGCGCAGACGGGACAGGGAGGATGAGAGTGTTATCTACCGAAATAGAGAACGGAGGGAGAGGAAAGGAGAGGCAGGAAAATACCTACTGTACCTGAATGTACACCATTTCAATAGCCTTGAAGCTTGTAGGCAGTGCATAATGAAATAAAATAAATAAATAAATAAATACAACACAATACAATATGGTCAAACTGGGCTCTGTACACCCAGAGACAGTACATTCTGCTATTCCTTCTCTTTAAATAAGGCTGGCTGGCATTATCAGAATCAGGCATATATCAAGAGCTATCAACTATCATCGAAAGACATTGTACGATATGATACCCGCTAGTGAGCCTTCTCAGGAGTAGCCCCCCACACTTTGGAATTTACTCCCAGAGGGGCTACGTCTAACTCGAGACAACTTCTACTTCAAGAAGCAGGTGAAAGCCTGGCTCTTCTCCCAAGCCTTTAATATATAGGGTGACTGATTACATACCACTCTGCATCTGGACTAGCTTGCTACATACTGTAACAGACCAGTTCCTTATATCTTGTTTTAACTGTAAAAAAAAAAACTTGCCTAGAGTTTAGCCACCCATCTATTTATCCCAACTGACTCTGTACCACCCATCTTGTCCCCATCTATGTATCTGCACTTGGCCCCTCGGTTACATGATAAGCGGTATGGTAGAAAAGCATTAGCATCATATCTATGTTATTTGAATGTTCTAATGCATGCTTATTAGATGTTTCATTAGTATTATGCTGACATCGTATTATATCTGTTATTTGAATTTCAGTGCTGTTAAATGAGTATGGTAGTCCTATTATTAGGTTTAAATTTGCTGCTTTCAAGTTACTACTACTACTACTACTTAGCATTTCTATAGCGCTGCCAGGGTTACGCAGCGCTGTACAAGTTTAAACATGGGGAAGGACAGTCCCTGCTCAAGAGAGCTTACAATCTAAAGGTGACAAACTATGTAGTCAGTGTAGGTATCATGAATGGGGAAGGTGGTTAGGTGCCAAAAGCAAGGGAGAAGAGATGGGCTTTGAGTAAGGACTTGAAAATGGGCAGGGAGGGCGCATGGAGTATGGGCTCGAGAAGTCTGTTCCAGGCATAAGGTGATGCGAGGCAAAAGGGGCGGAGTCTGGAGTTAGCGGTGGTGGAGAAGGGTACAGATAGGAGTGATTTACCTCATTTATTATATTCATGTTTATATTTGGCAATTTTTACTGTTGTTATGCTGTTAACAAAATTGTAAGTTTCTATTAAACTGTACCTGTTGTACACCGCCTTGGATTAATGTCTTCATAAAGGCAGTTAATAAATCCCAATAAGTAAATAAACATAGTAAATGATGGCTGATAAAGGCCCGCATGGGTCATCCAGTCTGCCCAACAAGGCAGTCAGAGCCACGGCTCCCATTCCATGCAGGTTACACTCCATCATGATCAAAAACTGACATAACAAATAGGGCAGTCAAGCAATCATGGAAGAGTGGTTTTATAATTTTGGATAGTAACATTTGTTGTCAATATTTATAAACCAGCATTCCAACAATATTGCAAACTGACATTTTTCTTTCTATCAACCCGTAGGTGAATGTGACATAAAAAATGCACACGTGTTCTTGATCTGTCCCTGCTATCCTCGGGTCACATGCCATAAAAGTCTGCCTGGCACTGATCTTACTTCCCATTCGCTGGAGTTGCCATCAAAGCTCACTCCTGCCCATCCATAATCAGGACACACACCATAAACATCTGCCCTGTTTGCCATATTTGGTTCCAGTGACGTACCAGGTGCACGCTGCAGGAGGGGTGCAGGGAGCAGCCACGTGGCTGTTGGCTCCGCCAGTTCCCCGTTCCCTCTGCCCCGAAACAGGAAGTAACAGCAGAGGGAGCAGGGAACTGGCGGAGCCGACAGCTGCATGGCTGCTCCCTGCACCCCAGCAGGCAAGAAGAATGCACCGGGGGGGGGGGGCGGCTTGGCGGTGATGCGCCAGGGAGGGGTGTCGTGCTGCATCTGGGGGAGGGGTGCGCAGCGGCGACCGCCCCGGGTAGCAGCCGACCAAGGAATGCCACCCATCAATGGCTTGGCTTCCGTACTCCTTGATTATCCCCAGATTGGCAAGGGTTACACAGACATCAGGTTTTCAATATGTTTAGGCTTGCTGTGTTCCGGTATTCCTGGCAAAACAATTTCAACAAACGGACAGAACACTGTAAATTAGGGTAAAAATGTGGCACTGAAAGAAGCCTTGTCTGAACTGTGGAGAAAGCTTGATTTCATGCAGGCTGTGCAAGTCACTAGATAATATAAGAAGCCAAAACAGTTTGCCAAAGTGTAGCATGTGATTAGACATGAATTATTGCACAGCAAACACTAGAGAAAACCTTTTCTTACATGAATTTATTACAGTCTGCTTTGAGTCTGCCACTTTTTCCGAAGTTTAAGAATTTGATGGCACAGGGCAGCTGGTAAAATTATGGGATACTGATAGCCCTTGTCTTCCTGCACAGTTTAAAGTAAACTCTGTACAAAACTACAGTGAGATCTTCAGTACACCAGGCTAAATGCAGTGCTGGCAAATGCACAAACAGTACTTTCAGCAAAGAAAAGACATTTTCAAAGTCACACGGAGCTAGATTCAATAAATAGTACCCAAAATTAGTGTAACCTGGGGTTAAGTATTATTTTGTTTACCTGAAGGGGGAAGCTTGTTTCAGGTGGGGGGAGGGGGACTCAGGACAGCCCAGAAATAGTCCACATTGGCACTGAGACCTGTTTATAAGATAAATTGTTTAATAATGTTTTGATGGTTATGTAGGATTATAAGTTCTAGAATTCAGGTGGCCAGAGGTCCTAAAGTGGTACTGTGATATGTGAAACACTTTAAATTGTGTTCTTCTCTTTGGGGGTTTAAGAGAGGTTTAAAAGTACAGATTTTCACATAATTCTCAAAGCATGGCTATAAGGTGTTGTATGATGTTAAACTGAAAATGAGGAGTTTCTTTGGGATAATTTTTACTGTTTTAACTGTGTTTGAGCTGTACAGGGCTCATTTTGGCAAGCAGTCTCCAAAAAAATGCTGGGGAATTTTCTCGGAGCCTCAAGGGAGGAGAGAAGACGGTTGGACTCTGAACAGGCAGGGTGGATGTCTCACTGTCTGGAAGTAGGGTTACCATATTTGCCTAAAAAAAAGAGGACACATGCCCTGCCCCACCCTCTGTCACACCCCACTCCCTGTCACACCCTGCCCCGCCCCTTGTCACACCCTGCACGCCCCCTGTCAATTTGACCCCCCCCCCCCAAAGAAAGCCATATTCCCTCTCTCCCCCCCCCATGTAGATCCCCTCCCTAATTTTCCAGCCTCCCTCCACCCACATAACTCCATTCACTACCTTCCCCAGAAGTCTTGCAAGGTCACTGCTTGAACTCTTGGCAGCCATTTTAAATCGACGTCAGGAGAAAGACAGACTGCAGATGCGCTGGGAAGGAAAGAGGGGGCTCTTTCCTGCCCCAAAGAGGTCACTAGACCACCAGAGCACCACACTAAAGTAAAGGAGGGGAGGGGAGGATAGGACATTCGCCTGCAGATCAATAGAGACAAATCAGATCCAGAATAGCAGTAGCATAACAGCTAATAATAAGCAATAGAACTGCTGTGATTATACAGAAGATACATATATATCTTACTCACAGCAGTTCTATTGCTTATTTTTAGCTGTTATGCTACTGCTATTCTGGATCTGATTTGTCTCTATTGATCTGCATCAAGCCATAGTAGTTCTGGGTTACTTTAACTTGAAATGTGAGTCTCGGTAGGACTAGAACATTTCGGTATGACTTTGGTAGTCCCCATAGAGGGGCTTAATCGAAAGGGGCGCCCAAGTTTTCCTGAGGACGTCCTCGCAGGACATCCCGGCAAAGGGGCGGGGAAACCCATATTATCGAAACAAGATGGGCGCCCATTTTTTGTTTCGATAATACAGTCGGGGATGCCCAAATCTTGAAATTTAGGTCGTCCCTAGAGATGGTCATCCTTAGACTTGGTCATTTCTGATTTTCGGCGATAATGGAAACTAAGGACGCCCATCTCAGAAACGACCAAATGCAAGCCCTTTGGTCGTGGGAGGAGCCAGCATTCGTAGTGCATTGGTCCCCCTGACATGCCAGGACACCAACCGGGCACCCTAGGGGTCACTGCACTGGACTTCAGAAAAAGCTCCCAGGTACATAGCTCCCTTACCTTGTGTGCTGAGCCCCCCAAAACCCACTCCCCACAACTGTACATCACTACCATAGCCCTTAGGGGTGAAGGGGGGCACCTAGATGTGGGTACAGTGGGTTTCTGGTGGGTTTTGAAGGGCTCACATTTACCACCACAAGTGTAACAGGTAGGGGGAGTATGGGCCTGGGTCCGCCTGCCTGAAGTGTACTGCACCCACTAAAACTGCTTCAGGGACCTGCATACTGCTGTCATGGAGCTGGGTATGATATTTGAGGCTGGCAAAAAATATTTAAAAAATTTTTTTTTAGTGTGGGAGAGGGTTAGTGACCACTGGGGGAGTAAGGGGAGGTCATCCCCGATTCCCTCCGGTGGTCATCTGGTCAGTTCGGGCACCTTTTTGTGGCTTGCTCGTAAGAAAAAAAGGACCAGGTAAAGTCATCCAAGTGTTCGTCAGGGACGCCCTTTTTTTCCATTATTGGTCGAGGACGCCCATGTGTTAGGCACGCCCCAGTCTCGCCTTTGCTACACCTCCAACACGCCTCCGGGAACTTTGGTCATCCCCGCGACAGAAAGCAGTTGGGGGACGCCCAAAATCGGCTTTCGATTATGCCGATTTGGGCGACCCTATGAGAAGGACACCCATCTTGCGATTTGTGTCGAAAGATGGGCATCCTTCTCTTTTGAAAATAAGCCTGATAGTTAGTGAGTCACCAAACCATGTTCCAAGATATGGTTGGCATCATCCACTATGTGGACATTATGACATCACAATATGGCCACCAGATTAAATAAATTGCATGCAACATCAGATACTGATAGAGGTGTATCATGTCACAGTTATGGTGGCATCCTTAGTAGGCTTGTCAATAATTTCATGTCATAAAAGACAGACTAAGCTAGTCCTGGTTTCATCCTTTTGGATATCGGGCCCTAATATATACAGAAAGAAGGAGGGAGAGAAGATTTCCCCCCACCACACACATTCACAAAGAGACACACACACACGTGTGTGTGTGTGTGGTGGGGGGAGAGGGAGTAATCCTCAAAGAGACAGGATATAAGCAGATAAGTACTTTTACTTTCATACAGTATTTAAATCAAATCTCATGTTATTTGATATGTTCAATGTCTTGGAAACTTAAAATGAGAGTGGAATGATTTTTTGGAGCTTTGTCTGTTTAATCATTCCTTAGATGTGGAAACATGCCTCTGAAGCTGAACAGTGCAGCCTTACATTGCACAGGCTGTGCTTGCCTTTGATGTGCTAAAAACATCGATATCTCCTTATAATGATGTGTTAATGAAGGGTATGATTTTGCGAGAGGGGGTGGTTTTGAAAGCAAATTTATGCCTTACTAAGGAAATGATTTAAGCCCAGGAAATGTACAGATTGCTTTCATAAACACCATGAAAAAGTTTTAGATACTATGATGAGAAAGTAAATTCCTTCAAAAATGCGGTAAATAAATCCAAATAAATAAATGTAAGAACATCCCCTCCCCCTACTCCCCACTCTTCATGAAAACAATTTCTTAACAGCCTTTATGGGCATCTCAGTACTGACAAAACTAAAGTATATAATCAAAATGCATGCATCCTTGGCTGAGCAAGCAAAGACCTGACCAGATTCTGAGGAGAGAAAAGAAGAGGGTTAAGGTGGAGTGTGTGTGTAAGTGGTGGTAGCTTTCCCAGAAGCCTTTTCCCAGTGATTTTTCCATTCTCATTGTGGTCCTCTATACCAGACTATGACACAATGTAAGCATTGTGACCAGGAGCTTGGGAAGCATGGGCAGGACCATACTGAGCCAGAATCGTGCCCTGGGTGGCTCGCACCCGGTGCCCCCATCATGTCTTCTGCACCACAGCCAAGAAGAACAGGCAATGGCAGGGAGCACTTTTTGCTCCCCTGTCTCCCTTGCACCCTGTGGAGCCACACCGCTCACATATCCCTCAGTACAGCCCTAAGCATGGGCACACATTATTTATGAGACCTGTGGCACTACAGAGCACCTACATGTTGAGACAATGAAAGGACTGGTGAGTTTTATAAATATCCTCACTTGCAGCTGGCCTGATTGTGATGTGTTAGTCAATTGTCTCCAACCATGGCCCTCCAAAGTGTGTGCCCCCCACCCGGAAGCCCACTCCTCCACACTACTCTTCTAAAGGCCTCCTCATTCCTTAAAATTTCCCTGGTGTTTAGTGGGCAGGCAGGAAAAATCTAAAGTGTAATAACTTTATACAGAATATTCCTGGGGAACTTTTGTGCTACTGTGGAACACAACAAACACAGATGGTATACAGCATACATAAACAGTATAGAAACAAAAAAAGCAACACTGGGCCTTCAAGGCTGGGACAACAGGAGTATTTTATTGAAAAATGACCCGACACGGCCCGTGTTTCGACGTTAAGTAACGCCTGCCTCAGGGGTCAGAGTTTGGTTGTAAATTATACAAGATGTATAAATGTCCAATGCCTCTGAGAATGGATTGGAAAAAAACTTCTGAGCCAAGTGAGCCTGTCGAGAAGGATAGCTGTGGTAACCTCCTGTGTTAGCCGTTCCTTTGCAATTTGCAAATTGTTTTTATCAAAGGAACGGCTAACACAGGAGTTTACCGTGGCTATCCTTCTCGACAGGATTGCTTGGCTCAGAAGTTTTTTTCCAATCCATTCTCAGAGTCATTGGACATTTATACATCTTGTATAATTTACGACCAAACTTAACGCCAAAACACAGCCCGTGTCGGGTCATTTTCAAAAAAATACTCCTGTTGTCCCAGCCTTGAAGGCCCAGTGTTGCTTTTTTTGTTTGTGTGCTACTGCGGAATACAGAATTTGCGCAGAATTTCCCACCTCCGCAGACTGCGTAGAATTCTGTCTTTCTTGCACAGAACACTGTGCAGTCTGCTTTTGCAGAACAGATACTTTCTGGCTGCCTCCCTCTTTCGCAGGACACTTACTGCTCCAGCGCAGCAAGAGGATGACTGCACAGCTGCAGGTCGGACTGTTTCTTCCTCTACCACCTTGGTGGTTCCTTTAAGCCGCTCAGCTGTACAGACTGCAGGGGCGTATCTGGAATCTGGCGGTAGGGGGGGCCAGAGCCAGAGAGAGGGGGCACATTTTTGCCTCCCTCCCCCCCCCCCCCGCCGCCTCTGCCTCTTTCCACCCCCCCACCCGTCAACCCTCACCCGCTGCTTACCTTTGCTAGTGGGGGGCCCCAACCCCCGCCAGCCGAGATCCGACCCACAGTCTTCACATTTCGTCTTCCTCCGACTCCTCCGTGGCCATGCTGTAAGTAACTCTGCTGATTCGTTGAATCCAGTTCGGAGTCTGACATCGCAGCACGTTGTACGCGCGTACAATGTGCTGCGACGTCAGACTCCGAACTGGATTCAACGAATCAGCAGAGTTACTTACAGCATGGCCACGGAGGAGTCGGAGGAAGACGAAATATGAAGACTTCGGGTCGGACCTCGGCTGGCGGGGGTGGGGGCCCCCGCCAGCAAAAGTAAGCAGCGGGGGAGGGTTGACGGTGGGGAGGGGAGCCAGGGCGAAATCTGCGGGGGCCCAGGCCCCTGTGGCCCCACGCAGATACGTCCCTGGTACAGAGGCTCGCATGGCTCAAAGGAACAGTTGGGCCAGGGACAGTAAAATAGCAGGAAGCAGCCCAATGTGCAGCTGTGCAGCTCCTCCTCATGCCACACTGGAGCAGTGAGTGTGGTGGGAGGGAGTGTGGGGGAGGGGACTAGAAAAAATGTAGATGGAGTGGAGAGGGAATAAAAAAAAGATGGATGGGATGTGTGAGTTGCACACATTGGTACAGAATAGCATTTGGGCATCATGCTAGAATATACACACAAGTGCACACTTATGCATCTATATGCTAGAATATGCAAATGTAAATGTGAGTGCCTAGTTTGTAGAATTGCCCTTTAAGGGTTAAATTCTCCAAAAGGTTGCCAAACTTTAAGCACCAGGATGACGTGCACTCAGCACAAACTTTTGACGGTGGTTGTGTGAGCAACTGCAGTTATAGAATGCTAGCGTATGTCTACATTTACACACCTAGGCGTAAGCACATATGTCAGCTCAATGGCAGGCATAAATGCTCGCACATAACTGTAGGCAATTGGACGTGTAAATGATAGTATTCTATATCCCACACATATAACTGCCTGACATGCCCCTCTAGCCCACTCATGCCCCTCCCAGGTCCATGCCTCCTTGAAGTTGCACACTCTGGAATTTGAGTGCACATCATCTAGAAAGCGACCAAGGGCAGTTATGTGCATTAACTGCTAATTCTAGAACTTGCATGCCCAAATTTGCACTTTAGTCTGAAATCTGAGCACAAAAGTTGTTTTAAAATTGTCCTCTATATATGCACTTAAATTTATGCACATACACCCTGTTTAGGCATAAGTCTTGCCAACTTGGTTGAAGGCATTCCCAGGAGCAGGGTTTAAACTTATGTACCTACATTATTATGCATAATTTTCAAAGAAAAAGTATGTACTTTGTTTCCCTTAGATATTTAGTGTAACATATGCAAACCAGCCACACAATTTAGGCAATATGTCATGCCTTCATATATATAAATAAATGCTTTAAACACCACAATGCAGGTTAACTTTTGGATCTACATTCATTGTTCTGTGTCAAGAATCTTTATAAAAATAATCCATCTGTAATGGAACCTAATACTTACAGTCCTCAGAGAAGTCAATTGCTTATAGTAACTTGCTGTAAATAGAGCAACAGTCTTATTTTCTCTTTGTGTTAATATAGTTGACAAGCAGACTACCAATTGGATAAATACCTGATGGGACTAATGACAGTGTTGTATTTATTCAAGGTGTGTATGTTGCACACACACCCCCTGTCAGATCCAGACCCCTGCCCATGCCTTAAAATCACCTCTGCTCCAGTCTTTGCCCAGGCAGCGGCACTCAGCCAGCAGAGGTGAGCGTTTGTTAAAATGCTGACCATCAAGAGCAGAATTAGGCCCCGTTATTCAATGCTGCACCACCATGGAAGAGTGGAGGAGTGGCCTAGTGATTAGGGTGGTGGACCCTGGTCCTGAGGAACTGAGTTCAATTCCCACTTCAGGCACAGCTCCTTGTGACTCTGGGCAAGTCACTTAACCCTCCATTGCCCCAGGTACAAATAAGTACCTGTATATGTAAGCCGCATTGAGCCTGCCATGAGTGGGAAAGCGCAGGGTACAAATGTAACTAAAATAAATGTTTGACCACCGGTATTAAATGTTCAGAGCTGCCCGGACTGTTTCTTGCTACCAGGACTTATGCCGGTTGCTATCTAAAGAGTAATGATCCTAATTTGAGTGCAGCGACATGAGTTTAAAGGATTGGGTGTACTTTCCAGGGGTAAACAACCAGCCATATATCTGTGAAGCAGGTCACTGCTGTAGAGAGACTGGTTGCTGCACCTACTACTATGAGCTGTGTTGCTCCTGATGCCAGCCACATAGGCCAAAACATGATTCATGTTGAGTCTTGGGTGTGTTTTGAATAAAGTTTTACTCTAGCGAACATCATCTAGTTTCCATTTCTGTGTCACCTTCACTGTGTGATGTGTGTTTGAGACTCCAAGGGTCTTTTTGGTTCTTTTGTTGTACCTTTAGCAACATTTTAGAAAGTACATCCAACTCAGAATATGGATGTCCATGTCAGTACATCACATATGGACATCAATTTTGTCATGTTTTTTAGAACAGGATCTGCCGACATAAAGCCGACAATGTCCTAAAATGCATGAGAAATGGACATTTGTGTGCAAGTGATGTCCAGCATGAACATCCATTTTACAAAGTGAATTGTTCAAATTTTGAACTGGGCAAAACAAGGCTCTTTGTGGTAGCATAGGAACATCCATGTTACAAAATGGCCACATAGGCATCCATGCAGCCCAGAGGAGTAGCCTAATGGTTAGCGTAGTCACCTGAGAGCCAGGAGACCCAGGTTACAATCCTATTTCAGCTGTTTCTGGGGTTGTTTTCTTCTAAATTATGAGCCCTGCAGGGATAGAAAAATACCTACTGAATCTTAATATACACCACTTCAGTAGCCTTCAGGATTGCAGATTTTTTACACATTCAGGCACAGTAGGTATTTTTGTATTCCTGGAGGGCTCACAATTAAAAAAAAAATTATGAAGAGCTGAAGTGATATTAGAATCTGGGCCCATTGACTCTCAGCCCACTGTACTAACCATGAGGCTACTCCTTGCATTATAGCTGTCAAAATACCCTGGAATATTGGGCCTCAAAGTAGCCGGATGCTCCTAGGCTACATCTAGTTTTGGCTTTGTTAAATATTCTGAGCTACTGGTTTGACCAAGTTCAAGAAAGGGTTCAATAAACATACTCTATAATCATACCATGAGAGAGATACAGTAGTGAGAGTCTAAGAGAATTCTTCCTTCATCCTACCGGGCCCATCTTCTTGTTGCTTGTGTACCACCAGCTAATGCCCCTGAACAGGAGTCCACTAGAGGTCCCTACAATAATATGTGGGGGTCCCCTACCACAATAAAAAATGTAGACTGTCCTGTAACATGAGTTATAAGTACAAATCAATTTACGGATCCAGCTTCTCCTATATATGCACTCAACTATGGAACGCATTACCAAAAGCCATAAAGACAACGCAGGATCACCTCAATTTCTGGAAATCACTAAAGACCAATCTGTTCGAAAAGGCATACACTACTGATCCAACTTAAGTAACTGAACTCAGCAACACAATAAAGCCATAACCTGCAATGAACAATATATCACTCTTCTTCTCTTGATTCTCTAATGTTCTGTAACAACATTACTCTGTATTTGTTTCATCACCGGAGGTGGCTAACACTTCACGGTACTATGTAAGCCACATTGAGCCTGCAAAGAGGTGGGAAAATGTGGGGTACAAATGCAACAAATAAATAAATAAGGCCGATCAACTCATCTGTCTCCTGAAAGGTACTCCTATGGAATCAAAAACCAAGTGGAAGCCCAAATCCTGAGGAACTATACAATGAGTGTAAAACATTCTACACTACTTGTTGAGATGTTCATCTCCAATGGAGTAAAACAAGAATACTCTTAAACATCAACGCCAACCCTCCTCCTCATTTACCTAAAATCATAGTCTCCTTCTGTATCAGCAAGGTTTCTGTGACTGAGGTTACATCTGGTGAATAATCCACAAAAATCATTAACCATTTAATGGATTATTATTATTATTTTTTTTTATTAATTTAAGATAATATACCACTTGCAAAAGAAAAGGAGAGATTACAAGAAAAAAAAACCCCAACAAAGTCAAATTAGATAATTTACAAATGCAAAATCTCCTACTGGTCCACAATTTAGAAGCAAGACCAAACCACAACACAAAGGAATTTGTGAAAAAAAAAATAAGACCTATAATGACACTTGTTCATAAAGTTCCTCAGACTGAACTTCTACCAACGGTTCAGCTACGATTTTCTGAGGTGCTGGAGCTACACTTACTGTGGCTTTTTTTGCTAGAAACATAGGGGTCCTTGTGCAAAGCTGTGGTAAGTACTAGTGCGTGCTTGCCACAGGTTAAAATGGATTACTGTGGGACATGCTCAGGGGTCCGACGGTAACTTATGGATCTGCACACACAAACCACGCACTAAAATGTAATTTTTACATTTTCTAGGAGGGACAGGGAGCTGAGAGTGTGTGTTTCTGCTGGGGCTGGGATTAGAAAATGACATGGGAACAAAGGTTGTCCCTATCCCCGTGGGTTCTGTCTCTGTCCCCACCCCATCCCTGCAGGTTCTGTCTCCATCCCCATCCTGTCCCTGCGGGCCCTGTCTCTGTCCCCGCCCCATCCCAGCAGGTTCTCTCCCTGTCCCCGCCCAAATCCCCATAGACACTGTCCTCATCTACAGAAGCCTCGAACACATGATTTTATATTTAAATCTTTTTATTAAAGTATAAAAAGGAACAATATGCTGTGCAACTGTTGATTATAAATCACAAACAGAAGACAATAATGAAAACGAGCAACTTGACTTCTTAGAAGATGTACTGGTAGCAGGAATGTACAGGATCCCCCATGCAAATTTTGCTAGTTGTGGCCAACATGTTTGATGTTTTTCCAAAAAATCAAAATATTGTTGTTATGTTACACAGGATTTATAACCCACCAAATCTTCAAATACAGAATTCAAGGTGAGGTGACATAAAAGATGCTGATGCATTTCATCAGGATATAACATTAAATTTAAAAAAAAATAAAACTAAAAACAGGTGCAAAACTAATTAATTAGAAAATAAATTTGATAGAGAATGCAGATCAGAAGGTAGACCATTCCACAGATGAGCTGCAAGAAAAACAAAAGATCTGGAGAATAAAGACTCACTCAAACATAAATAGCAGTCCAATACATTAACAGGCTTCAAAGTAGAAAATGACACAGGCATTCTCGCCCCATCCCTGTGGGATGTGTCCCTGTCCCTGCCCCATCCTCACAGGCTCTATTCCTGCCCCGTCCCCGCGGGCTCTATCCCCGTCCCCATCCCCGTGGTTACCGTGGATCCCCGTCCCCGTATCATTCTCTAGCTGGGATATCCTCTGCACCAGCTCCCACCTCTATAAGAGAGGACACACCATGCGAGGTAGCAGCCTGCACTATCACTTCCTCTGGCGTTGATGCCCTGTTGTCTTTCCTCCAGACTGAAGCAGGGGTTTCTGAGCCTCTGGGATCAAAGAAGCTTTCAGCTCAAGCAATGCCAAGTAGATTCTTTCTTTCTGCTCCTGCCATCATCCCTGAAGTGTCTGGCTGAAAGAACAAGTCGATTGGACCAGTAACTGAAGCAGGAGTCTGTGCAGATGCTTGTTTGGCTTTGTACTTATGACCCATAGTAGAGGAAATAAATCAAGGGGCATTGAAGCTAGCAAGAGCTGGTATGTCTTAATCCACCACCTTCAACCCCTCTACTCAAAACCAATGGATCAGTATTTAAACACTACAGTCAATGTTAGTTTTAAGCAGTGACTATAGCATTAAATTCTCCACATATATTTAGTGGCACTGAATATCTGTATTCAGTGGTGACCAGTGCTAGACTGCACAGCTATCCAGAGAGCGGCTTAATATCGCAGATTATCCATAGAGTTAGGAGGAATGCCCATACTCCATCCTCACTCTGCCCCAGCACAATGTGAATAATGCTGAAGTGGTCAGCACTATCTTGTATACTACCACTGAAAATTCATGGATAGGGCTCAGCTAAGGCATTTATCCAGATAGCGGCTGCCATTATCATAAGTACATAAGTACATAAGTAATGCCATACTGGGAAAAGACCAAGGGTCCATCGAGCCCAGCATCCTGTCCACGACAGCGGCCAATCCAGGCCAAGGGCACCTGGCAAGCTTCCCAAACGTACAAACATTCTATACATGTTATTCCTGGAATTTTGGATTTTTCCAAGTCTGTTTAGTAGCGGTCTATGGACTTGTCCTTTAGGAAACCGTCCAACCCCTTTTAAACTCTGCTAAGCTAACCGCCTTCACCACTTTCTCCAGCAACGAATTCCAGAGTTTAATTACACGTTGGGTGAAGAAATATTTTCTCCGATTTGTTTTAAATTTACTACACTGTAGTTTCATCGCATGCCCCCTAGTCCTAGTATTTTTGGAAAGCGTGAACAGAAGCTTCACATCCACCTGTTCCACTCCACTCATTATTTTATATACCTCTATCATGTCTCCCCTCAGCCATCTCTTCTCCAAGCTGTATAGCCCTAGCCTCCTTAGTCTTTCTTCATAGGGAAGTCGTCCCATCCCCGCTATCATTTTAGTCGCCCTTCGCTGCACCTTTTCCAATTCTACTATATCTTTCTTGAGATGCGGCGACCAGAATTGAACACAATACTCAAGGTGCGGTCGCACCATGGAGCGATACAACGGCATTATAACATCCTCACACCTGTTTTCCATACCTTTCCTAATAATACCCAACATTCTATTCGCTTTCTTAGCCGCAGCAGCACACTGAGCAGAAGGTTTCAGTGTGTTATCGACGACGACACCCAGATCCCTTTCTTGGTCCGTAACTCCTAACGTGGAACCTTGCATGACGTAGCTATAATTCGGTTCTTTTTTCCCACATGCATCACCTTGCACTTGCTCACATTAAACATCATCTGCCATTTAGCCGCCCAGTCTCCCAGTCTCGTAAGGTCCTCTTGTAATTTTTCACAATCCTGTCGTGATTTAACGACTTTGAATAACTTTGTGTCATCAGCAAATTTAATTACCTCGCTAGTTACTCCCATCTCTAAATCATTTATAAATATATTAAAAAGCAGCGGTCCTAGCACGGACCCCTGAGGAACCCCACTAACTACCCTTCTCCATTGTGAATACTGCCCATTTAACCCCACTCTCTGTTTCCTATCCTTCAACCAGTTTTTAATCCACAATAGGACATTTCCTCCTATCCCATGACCCTCCAATTTCCTCTGTAGCCTTTCATGAGGTACCTTGTCAAACGCCTTTTGAAAATCCAGATACACAATGTCAACCGACTCCCCTTTGTCCACATGTTTGTTCACTCCTTGAAAGAATTGAAGTAAATTGGTCAGGCAAGAGTGTTTACAAATATCTGGCCCTAAGGTTTTATTTCTAAGAGACCTTGAAGTATAAGCAACTAATCGCAGTTCCCTGTGCAGTATTAGTAGATTGGATAACCTGAAATGTTGACAGAATCTAAGCCTTAATGTTTTTGTAATGCCATCATAATTATTAGAATTATTATCTGGTGGCATAATAAAAGCTGTACCTGGCCTATCCAAGAATGATGAGGCAAACGATGATTTTATCTGCATAATCTTTTGGAAAATGGACCTCATTAGGATCAGGGAGTCCCTTTGGAGATCTTCGATTGGCTTGCCAACTAGCTCAATGCCACAAGGGGCAAGTGAGTCAGCATTTCTTTCCTGAACTCTATGTTTTGTGCATTCTAGTTCCCAAACTTGTCTACATTCCTAAATGAGAAAAACAGAAGCACAGGGCTAGCTGCCAGAGCATCATGGCAAGGGAGCACTTAATCCAGGCTCATCTGTGCCTTATGAGTTCAGTCAGCAGATAGCAACTAGGAGCAGCAGACTCAGAACAACACTGGTAAGCAGCACCTGCTAGAAGCTGAGCTTTGGGAAGAAGACATTTTCTTTTCTAGTTTTTATTTCTGTTTATAAGCCAATATTTTAATTTTACTATATCCTATCAGTTTCTTTAGTTTACATGCTAAGTAACTGAATAGCTATGGCGCTCATTTTCAAAAGAGAAAAACATCTCATAAGCGGCAGAAAGCACCAGATGGACGTTTCATTTTTGAACTCAGATTTGAGATGGTTTTCTTCACAGTTTGTCTACATCACAAGGGGACATGTTGGGGCGTGTTTTGGGTGAGCTTTGAGCGTACCCACAATTTGGACGTTTCCCTGGGATAATGAAACAAGGTAAAAATGTCTAGGACAAAAATTGGAATGGTTTTATCTGGGCTTGTTTCAATCTACTACTACTACTACTTAACATTTCTAGAGCGGTACTAGGGTTACGCAGCGCTGTACAAATTAATAACTAAGGACGGTCCCTGCTCAGAAGAGCTTACAATCTAAAGGATGAAATGTCAAGTTGGGGTAGTCTCGATTTCCTGAGTAGAGGTGTTGTGATTAGGTGCCGAAAGCGACATTGAAGAGGTGGGCTTTGAGCAATGATTTGAAGATGGGTAGGGAGGGGGCCTGGCGTATGTGCTCAGGGAGTTTGTTCCAAGCATGGGGTGAGGCGAGGCAGAAAGGGCGGAGCCTAGAGTTGGCGGTGGTGGAGAAGGGTACTGAAAGGAGGAATTTGTCTTGAGAGCGGAGGTTACGGGTAGGGACGTAAGGGGAGATGAGGGAAGAGAGGTAAGGAGGGGCTGCAGATCGAGTGTATTTGTAGGTTAGTAGGAGAAGTTTGAACTGTATGCGGTATCTGATCGGAAGCCAGTGAAGTGACTTGAGGAGAGTGGTGATATGACTATATTGGTCAAGGCGGAAGATAAGACGTGCGGCAGAGTTCTGGATGGACTGAAGGGGGGATAGGTGGCTAAGTGGGAGGCCGGTGAGGAGTAGGTTGCAGTAGTCAAGGCGAGAGGTAATGAGAGAGTGGATGAGAGTTCGGATGGTGTGCTCAGAGAGGAAGGGGCGAATTTTGCTAATGTTGTAGAGGAAGAAGCGACAGGTCTTGGCTATCTGCTGGATATGCGCAGAGAAGGAGGAGTCGAAGATGACACCGAGGTTGCGGGCAGATGAGACGGGGATGATGAGGGTGTTATCAACTGAGATAGAGAGTGAAGGGAGAGGAGAAGTGGGTTTGGGTGGGAAAACAGTAAGTTCAGTCTTGGCCATGTTCAGTTTCAGGTGGCGGTTGGACATCCAGGCGACAATGTCGGATAAGCAGGCCGATACTTTGGCCTGGGTTTCCGCAGTGATGTCTGGTGTGGAGAGATGTGTTTCAATCACAACTAAGTCCCCAAACGTTCCCTAACTGACCACTGGAGAGATTAACCTAAAAAGCAGATGGGCAAGCGTTCCACTAGTCCCAGTAAAATGAAAAATAAAGAAGCAGACAGGGTGGAAGACAAAGTTGCATGTCTTTAATGTAGAAAGCAGGTAAGAGGATGCCTGGCACAGCCATGTTTTGTCAGTGGGGCTGCTTCAGGGGTGATATAATACTAATAGATATATAAAAACATAAGTTAACATTCATGTAAACCATATATGATGTGACAGTGACAGTACATACCAGGCTTTGTGACAGCTTTAGATATTATGGCCATTCCTATTACAGCAGCAAGTTGATCCCAGGAGTAGTAGGCTAGTGGTCAGTGCAGTGGACTGTAGAGAAAGGGACTCAGGTCCATATCCCACTCTAACTAGTACACTTGTGGTGGAAATTGTGAACCTTCCAAAACCCACAACATACTCATTGTGCATATAGATAAGAGACACCTGTAGACCTGAGGGCTTTTGTTGTGGTGTACAGTTAGCTACTGTAGGTTTTGAGGTGTTCCTTGAGGGCTCACAATTCAAAATAAGATTGCTAAGGTGGGATTTGTACCTGGGTCCCATTAAGTGAAGTTCACTGCACTGACCACTAGGCTGCACCTCTGCTCTGCTAGGATGTCTGTGTGGCCAGTTTGCTAAGAATGGTGCCACACAGCCATCCCTATGGCTTCTTTTTATGTGTTCTTCTCTAGGACTTTTTTTTTAATGGTATCTAATGAAATATGTACTGAGCATAAAAAAGTCTGGAAATTACAGATTTTTTTGAAACAAAAAAATAGACTTTTTCCAGTTCAAAATTTGCTGTGTTCAGGATGAGAATTTTAGACATTTTCATAAAAACATCTACAATTGAACTTGGACGTCATATTGAAAATGCCCCACCACAATAATTATATTCAACACTATTATGAAAGAGAGGTAAAGTCGCACTGCATCAAGCAGAACTTGCCTCTAAAACATAATCTGTGGATCATAGCCTGAACTCCAGAGATCACTGAGTAGGTCTGAAAAAAATTGCAGATCACTGGCCAGGAAGTTTTCACATCACAATCCATGGCTCACACATTTTGAATTGGCCTGTTTCTGATTTAATTTCTGTCCCAGACTCCTTTCTCTCAGGCTGGCTGCTCTGCTGGAGCATAATTGCTTTGACAGCTGTGAGAAGAGGGTGAGGCCAGGTATTGCTCTTATTCTAAGATCCCTGTTCCCTGCTGCCTTGAGGAGTCAGCTAAAAGAAAGCCTTTTGATTTTAATGTGGTTATTATCCTAGTCAACAAATCTGAATGAAGGACCATGTTAATGCCTGCAATCCACCCTTGGGCCCTTATTGACTAAGAGGATAATATTGTACAGGAAACCTAGGTCAGAAAACAGACATTTAGATCTGTGTATTCACGGGGAAAAATGGCATTAATTGAAATTTGTGCCTAAATCTCTAGGTGCCAAGATTTGTAGGTAAATTTTACTCATAGATCCAAAAAGGGGACGCGGCCATGGGTGGATCGAGGCATTCCTGGAATATACATGCAGTTTTATAGAATAAGGGAGATCCGCATGTAATTTAGGGATGAGAATTCACACCAGGTTTTACTTGGTGTAAATCCTAGCACCCAAAATTGGGCATGGAGCAAAGACATATATAGAATTATAGCCTATTGGCCTTATTTTCGAAAGTGATGGGTGCTCATATTTCAACCCAAATCAGGAGATGGGCGCCCAAATCGGTATAATCGAAAGCCGATTTTGGGCGTCTTCAACTGCAATCCGTCGCAGGAACGAACAAAGTTGACGGGGCCGTGTCAGAGGCATGGTGAAGGCGGGACTGGGGCATGTTTATTGGCCGAGGAGAGATGGGCGCCTTCGGCCGATAATCGAAAAAAAGGCGGCAGAAGCGAGAATTTGGGTTGCTTTTGCTGGACCCTTTTTTTTCATGACCCAAGTCCCAAAAAAGTGCCCCAACTGGCCAGATGACCACCGGAGGGAATCGGGGATGACCTTCCCTGACTCCCCCAGTGGTCACTAACCCCCTCCCACCACAAAAAAAGAACTTTAAAAACTTTTTTTGACAGCCTGTATGCGAGCCTCAAATGTCATACCCAGCTCCCTGACAGCAGTATGCAGGTCCCTTGGAGCAGTTGTTAGTGGGTGCAGTGGACGTCAGGCAGGTGGACCCAGGCCCATCCCCCCCTACCTGTTCCACTTGTGCTGGTTAATGTTGAGCCCTCCAAAATCCCCCAAAACCCATTGTACCCACATGTAGATGCCCCCCCGCACCCTTAGGGCTATGGTAATGGTATAGACTTGTGGGCAGTGGGTTTTGGGGGCTCAGCACACAAGAGAAGGGTGCTATGCACCTGGGAGCTATTTTAATTTTTTTTTATAATTTGTAAAAGTGCCCCCTAGGGTGCCCAGTTGGTGTCCTGGCATGTGAGGGGGACCAGTGCATAGGCGCCCCGTATAAGAGGCTTGGGGAGGCTAAGCCTCCCCAGCCCGCCACTGCCCCGCCCCGCCCCCCGCCGTACCTTTAAATATTATAGTTTTGCTGGAGTTGCGGGCAGCCGGCATTGAAGACATCAGCAGGCTTATGCCGGTTCCAGCAGCCTTCCCTTCCCTCATTGCAAGTTGGATGATGGCTCCGCCCTCGTAGAAACAGGAAATACGTCAAAAGAGGGCGGAGCCATCATCCGACTTGCAACGAGGGAAGGGAAGGCTGCTGGAACCGGCGTAAGCCTGCCGATGTCTTCAATGCCGGCTGTCCGCAACTCCAGCAAAACTATAATATTTAAAGGTACGGCGGGGGGGGGGCAGGAAGGAAACAGGACAGACGGGAGAGGAGAATAGGGTTGCTGGACATGGTGGAAGAAGGGGAGAGGAGGGTTGCTGGATGGAGGGAAGGGGAGAGGAGGGTTGCTGGACATGGTGGAAGAAGGGGAGAGGAGAGGGCAGGGGAGAGGAGGGTTGCTGGATGGAGGGAAGGGGAGAGGAGGGTTGCTGGACATGGTGGAAGAAGGGGAGAGGAGGGTTGCTGGATGGAGGGAAGGGGAGAGGAGGGTTGCTGGACATGGTGGAAGAAGGGGAGAGGAGGGTTGCTGGATGGAGGGAAGGGGAGAGGAGGGTTGCTGGACATGGTGGAAGAAGGGGAGAGGAGAGGGCAGGGGAGAGGAGGGTTGCTGGATGGAGGGAAGGGGAGAGGAGGGTTGCTGGACATGGTGGAAGAAGGGGAGAGGAGAGGGCAGGGGAGAGGAGAGTTGCTGGATATGGGTGGATGGAGGGGAGGGGAGGGGGGGGAGAGGAGGGTTGCTGGACATGGAGGGGGAGGGAGGAGTGAGGAAGGAGATGAGACAACAGAAAAGGAAGAAAGTAGAAAAACTGCACATGGATGAAGAAAATAGGCAAAAGATGGATCCACTGGATAGTCAAGTTTGCGGAGGACCCAGCTTTTACTTACGGATGTAGGACAAGAAATGAAGAAGGAAGGCGGAAAGTAAACAAATAAATGGAAAGGAAGCCCTGGAAATGGAGTTAAGAGGACAGATAGCAGCAGAATCGGATACTGGGCCAGCACAATCAGAAAAACAAAGTCACCAGACAACAAAGGTAGAAAAGATCATTTTATTTTCATTATAGTGTTTGGAATATGTCCACTTTGAGAATTAGGTGTTCAACATTAAAAGTTTATTTACTTATTTATGACATTTTATCCCACATTAAACATGAATTAGGATGTTTTGTGGCTCTACATGAGAATTGTGATATTATGATCCCTTGTTTCAATATTGTTGACGGTCTACATTTTCCGTGTGGGTGGTATATTGGTGTATTACGTTCTGCCCAGTGTAATATTTATGGTACAGTAAGGTTCAGAGTGTGTTTTTGCACAAAGTTGTGCATAGTGTTTTGCAGTTGAGCGATTGTGGTTAGTATATGCTTTGAGCAACCACTTTATTCTTTGACATATGATACATAGCTAATATCTAAATTTAATAAAAGGTATTAATTGTGACATTTATTTATTTTTTTTTTCTGTGTGTGATCAGACAGTTATGGATTTAAGCTCCACCCATGGCCCCGCCCCTAACCCCGCCCCCTTTAGCCTCCCCAAACAGTTGGGCCACCGACCGCCTATGGACCAGTGCACTACAAATCCTGGCCCCCTCCCATGACCCAATGCCTTGGATTTGTTCGTTTTTGAGCTGGGCGCCTTCGGTTTCCATTATCGCTGAAAACCGATAGCGCCCAGTTCAAAAATGCTCAAATCCTAGGCATTTGCCCTGCACAACCTGTATTATCGAAAAAAGATGGGTGCCCATCTTTTTTCGAAAATACGGTTTGCCCCGCCCCTTCGCATGGCTGCCCATGGAGATGGGCACCCACTTTCGATTATGCCCCTCCACATGTGCTAACAGCACCACTTACATATGCAAGTGGAGGATTAGAAGTACTGACCATCGTGGGTATTGTCTGGGTACCAGCACTGAAGGCAACTTCCAGAAGTGATCCGGCACTGCTGATATTCAGGGTCAGATTGAGTAAATGGGGCCCAAATTTAGGCACTGGGAAAAATTCATGCTAAACACTATTCTATAAAGGACACTTCTGGTCTGCCTGCTTTACAAGCCCCTTGGGGAGGTGCAAGCATTAGCCCAGGGCTACATTAACTTGAAAAAATTCAGCAATAAGTTGAGACTGAAGTGAAACAAAATTCTGCACAACTGCACAACTCTCGAAGGCAGTTCATTGCCATCTTGATTTAATGAGCAAAGTATTCAGATCAATATTGAGCCAGAACTGTTAGTGTAACAATGGGCACTGCAACTGAATTAAACTCAGATATTCAGTGCTGATATCTGAATCATGGCCAGTGCATTCAGCAGTGACCACTGGCACTAGCCTTTTTTTCCTGTCCTGACTTTATCCACATAGTTATATCCAGTTAGTGAACTGAATATTGCTTCTCATTGGATAACTCTGGGGTCCGTCCTCACTCCACCTACAGGCTGCCTTAGAACTAGCCAGATAGTTCCAGGGCAGTTTGTAATAATTTCCAGCAGCATTATCCAGAAGCTGACTGGCCATGGTCAGTGGCATTTATCCAGGAAGCAAGTGCTCCTATCCAGGTAAGTGCTTTGAAATCAGGCTGATTGTTTCATAAGTGAAACAGGCCCCCACAGCAGCCAACCGCGTTGCTGTCAGTGTCAACCAGACTTGGTGATCCAGGGATGCTGCTGATCTCAGAGACTCTGCTCCTCCTTCCCACAGCACCATAAGAACATAAGAATAGCCATACTGGGTCAGACCAATGGTCCATCTAGCCCAATATCCTGTTTCCAACAGTGGCCTATCCCAGGTCACAAGTACCTGACAGAATCCCAAATATGAGCAAAATTTCATGCTACCAAACTCAGCTGTGGGAGGAAGGTAAGGGGGAAAATGCTGGACAATATGAGGGAGGGAGAAAAGGGAGAAATACAGGACTCCACAGGCAAGGGGGGAAGGAGGGAAACATTTATATAGTAGATGATGGCAGATAAAGACCTGTTCAGTCCATCCAGTCTTACCTCTGGTTTATGTAATCTCAGTTTATACCCAGATAGGTTTATATTTGAGTATATATGGCATATTTTGATAAACAGACAACAATTTCAAATATTGTTTTTTTATTGTCCTCCAACATAGATTTATGCCAGGGCCATTTGGCATGGCATAACTGCCTTTCCAATTCAGACAAATGCACCAAGGCATATGAGAGATATAAACAGACTTACACTTAGTAATTGGAGCAATCTGTTGAACAATATTTTGTAGACTGTTATACCACGAATCAAAAATTCCCTCTACTGACTTTATATTTGGCTCTAAATCAACATTATTATAGCAATCTCTGGCAATGAGCCATTGCTGCGAAACTCATCAGTGTCAATACTCCTTTTCCTCTTATAATATGGTGTAACATTCTGTCTACCAGCAAAAACAAACAGTATCAAAAGCATTGAATTATAAGAATGTGCATTCATTTAAAATGACATGGGACATATTCCCATGCCATTTCTAACCCAAAATAACAGGATACAACCCAAAATTTCAGGTTTTTACTAATGTTATTAATGGTTGTCAGGCATGAACAAGCCTCAAAGCAATGACCATTGGTTTGGAAGGCACCTGTCTTCCCAGAAAAGCTATTCTGCCTCTTGGGGAGGGGGGGGGGAGGGGTTTGGCTATAGCCAGCCCATTCCATGCTGTATATTGTATTTCTGGTAATCCTAGTTCCTGTTTCATGATTGGCCCAGTGAGGACCAGCCCAGGGTAGGCTTGGGTATTTCTGCCCCACTTCTCATCTTGTTCCATGCTGCTTCAGTCTTAGTTTTCTTGTCCAGCTATGCACTTGGTCCCACTTTTTGCTTCAGGATTTCAGCTTTTTAGCAAGCCCATTGCTTTCAGTAATCATTGTTTGACATTATATGTTGGACACACTTCTTGGAGGTACAGTGACATTGAAACTTAGCTTAAGCATTCCTAGCTTTCATCCTATTCTTATCTATTATTCAAGCCTTGGGAGTCCCTGTCAATAGCTGCCTACACCCCATCTAAGGACTCTGTGACAGATTGAACCAGCCAAAGTAAATGTACTGATGGGCAGATGCTCAAAACTCCGGTGCTGTTCAGTACAGCACTGGAAAAATACTGCCACAACAGCGCTGCAATACAGCTCCCTCAAGCTCAGTGCTAATGATATGCAAATTTAGGAATGATGTCAGTGCTGAGCATTAGGTAGCTGTTTCGAGTTCTGCGGGAGAATTGTACCTGGCATGCACTCAAGAGCTGTGCATTAAGCACAGCTCTTGATCGCATGCCTAGGTATAATTCAGAGAAAAGCCCTGACCTGTCAAACCTGGTGGTCCAGTGGACCCCAAACCAGCCACTCCCAAACACTAAACCCAGACACCGCCCACCACCCAAGGATGAAGTGGACTCCAGGCTGCCACACTCCCCAAACACTACACTCTGGTGGTCCAGTGGACCCCATACCCCCCACCCCCAAGGATGAAAGGGCCTGGTGGTCCAGTGGACCCCAGACTCCCACACACTCAAAGGACATAGGTGCCTAGTGGTCCCAGACCCCCCACCCCCCTTGAAAATAAATAAAACCATGGTGGTCCTGTGGTACCCCTGGCAATGCCCCCCTATCCTAAAGACTAGCCCTGGTGGCCTAGAAGTGGCCTCCCACCCTCTCCTACCTTGATGAATGAGAAGGGACAGAGTCCTAGTCCCTCCTCCTGATGGGTATGCCATCAAAATGGTGCGCTCTGCTCTACCCGGTGCATCCTGGGATGCACTGGGCAGGACTTAACTATCACTTATATGGTAAATAAACCCTGCCCAGTACATCCCAGGATGCACCAGGAAGGGCAGGGCACTGCCACTTTTGATGGCACACCCAACAGGAGCAGATAGTCTTCAGGATGCAGGGTATGGCCAGGGGTCCCACTAGACCACCATGGTTTTATTTTCAGGGGTGGAGAGTCTGGGGCCCACCAGACCACCAGGCCCCTATGTCCTTGGGAGGGGGTCTGGGGTCCACTGGACTATCCGGGTTTAGTGTTTGGTAGGGTGGGGGTTTGGAGTCCACCAGGGCTTAGGTTTGATAGGTCATGGCTCCCTATTCCTCTCCTGCTTGACACAACCCTAGCACCAGCTCTGAGCTGGCATAGGGTTTGCCTCGGGAGAAGCGTCCTTGTTTGGAATGCTGCCCGCTGAGCTTTGGGGAGGAATAGGTGAAGACCCATTTAGCATTTATTTATTTGTTTATTTAATACATTTCTAACCCACATATCTAAATATCTAAGCGGAGTACAATAGAACACTCATAAAATAGCACATAAAACATACAAACACCCAGTGCCCCCCAAAATATTGAAAACCCTCCTCTCGAGAAAATGCTTTACAAAACAATCAGGTTTTCAACTGCTTTTTAAACTGGGACCCAGAAGAAAGCTGGCGCATGGCCACAGGAAGAGAATTCCACAAATGAGGGCTAGCAACCACAAAAACTCGGTTTCGAATTTCCTCCAGATGCACCTGATGAAATGAAGGAACAACCAGTAAATCCAAATCTTGAAGCCGCAACACCCTTGTAGGATAATAGGTCTGCAAACACTGCACCAAAGCCAATGCAGCAGCACCCTGGCATGCCTGAAAAACCAACAACAGGAGCTTAAACCTCAATACGCTGTACCACAGATAACCAATGCAATATCTTCAACTGAGGTGTAATGTGTACCTCCCAACTCAAACCCATAAGAAGCCATGCTGCAGAGTTCTGTACCACCTGTGAAGCCTGTAACATTGAGTGGGGGAAGACCACACAACAGTATCATAATAGTCAACGTGAGGTAGCACATAACTCTGCAGCATAGTATGAAAATTCTCTTGAGAGAATAAATTCCAAAGCAGAGACACCTATCGCAATTTGAAAAAAACAGTCTTAACCACACAATCTACATGTTGATCATAAGTACATATAAGTACATAAGTATTGCCATACTGGGAAAGACCAAAGGTCCATCGAGCCCAGCATCCTGTTTCCAACAGTGGCCAATCCAGGTCACAAATACCCAGCAAGATCCCAAAAATGTACAAAACATCTTATACTGCTTATCCCAGAAATAATGGATTTTCCCCAAGTCCATTTAATAACGGTCTATGGACTTTTCCTTTAGGAAGCCGGCCTAACCTTTTTTAAAATTCCGCTAAGCTAACCACCTTTACCACATTCTCTGGCAACAAATTGCAGAGTTTATACACGTTGAGTGAAGAAAAGATTTCTCTGATTCGTTTTAAATTTACTACATTGTAGCTTCATCGCATGCCCCCTAGACCTAGTATTTTTGGAAAGCGTGAACAGACGTTTACATCTACCCATTCAACTCCACTCACTATTTTGTAGACCTACTACTACTACTACTATTTAGCATTTCTATAGCGCTACAAGGCATATGCAGCGCTGCACAAACATAGAAGAAAGACAGTCCCTGCTCAAAGAGCTTACAATCTAATAGACAAAAAATAAATAAAGTAAGCAAATCAAATCAATTAATGTGAACGGGAAGGAAGAGAGGAGGGTAGGTGGGGGCGAGTGGTTACAAGTGGTTACGGGTCAAAAGCAATGTTAAAGAGGTGGGCTTTCAGTCTAGATTTAAAGGTGGCCAAGGATGGGGCAAGACGTAGGGGCTCAGGAAGTTTATTCCAGGCGTAGGGTGCAGCGAGACAGAAGGCGCGAAGTCTGGAGTTGGCAGTAGTGGAGAAGGGAACAGATAAGAAGGATTTATCCATGGAGCGGAGTGCACGGGAAGGGGTGTAGGGAAGGACGAGTGTGGAGAGATACTGGGGAGCAGCAGAGTGAATACATTTATAGGTTAGTAGAAGAAGTTTGAACAGGATGCGAAAACGGATAGGGAGCCAGTGAAGGGTCTTGAGGAGAGGGGTAGTATGAGTAAAGCGACCCTGGCGGAAGATGAGACGGGCAGCAGAGTTTTGAACCGACTGGAGAGGGGAGAGGTGACTAAGTGGGAGGCCAGCAAGAAGCAGATTGCAGTAGTCTAAACGAGAGGTGACAAGGGTGTGGATGAGAGTTTTGGTAGAGTGCTCGGAAAGAAAGGGGCGGATTTTACGAATGTTGTAAAGAAAGAAATGACAGGTTTTGGCGGTCTGCTGGATATGAGCAGAGAAGGAGAGAGAAGAGTCAAAGATGACCCCAAGGTTTCGAGCTGAGGAGACAGGGAGAATGAGAGAGCCATCAACAGAAATAGAAAACGGGGGGAGCGGGGAGGTGGGTTTGGGGGGGAAAATGAGAAGCTCGGTTTTGGTCATATTTAATTTCAGGTGGTGTTGAGACATCCAGGCAGCAATGTCAGACAAGCACGCTGAAACTTTGGTTTGGATGCAAGGTGAGATATCAGGGGTAGAAAGGTAGATTTGGGAGTCATCAGCATAGAGATGGTAGGAAAAGCCATGGGATGAGATTAATGAACCAAGGGAAGAAGTGTAGATAGAAAAGAGGAGGGGACCAAGAACAGAACCCTGAGGTACGCAGACAGGCAGAGGGATAGAAGTAGAAGAGGATCCACCAGAGTGAACACTAAAGGTGCGGAGGGAGAGGTAGGAAGAGAACCAGGAAAGGACAGAGCCCTGGAATCCAAGTGAGGACAGGGTATCAAGAAGTATGCTGTGATCGACAGTGTCAAAAGCAGCGGAAAGATCAAGAAGAATGAGGATGGAATATTGACCTCTGGATTTAGCCAGTAATAGGTCATTGGAGACTTTAGTAAGCGCAGTTTCAGTTGAGTGGAGAGGGCGAAAACCAGATTGTAATGGGTCAAGGATAGCATGTGAGGAGAGAAAATCAAGGCAGCGGCGGTGAACAGCACGCTCAAGTAATTTGGAGAGAAAAGGAAGGAGGGAGATGGGTCAGTAATTAGAGGGACAAGTAGGGTCAAGTGAAGGCTTCTTAAGGAGAGGTGTGACCACAGCATGTTTAAAGGCAGCAGGGACAGTCGCAGTGGAAAGTGAGAGGTTGAGAATGTGACAGATAAAAGGAATAAGAGCAGGAGAGATGGCATTAAGAAGGTGGGTGGGAATGGGATCAGAGGAACAGGTGGTACATTTTGAGGAAGAAAGGAGAAGTGTAGTTTCCTCAATAGTAACTTCAGGAAAGGAGGAAAGGGAATGAGGGGAAGGAGAGAGAGGGGAACGGACTAGTGGAGGGAGAGCTGGTGAGGTAGAGAAAGCAAGGTTTATCTTTTGAACCTTGTCATGAAAGAATTCAGCAAGGGTCTGAGGAGATAATGAAGGGGGAGTTGGGGGAGGGGGCACCTTGAGGAGAGAGTTCAATGTGGTGAAGAGAAGTCGAGGATTAGAGCCAAGAGAGTTGGTCAGTTGGATATAATAATCCTGTTTGGCACTTAAAAGAGCAGATTGGAAGGAGGTCAGCATGAACTTAAAGTGTAAGAAATCAGCGAGGGCCTGAGATTTCCGCCAGAGGCGTTCGGCGGACCTCTATCATATCTCCCCTCAGCCGCCTTTTCTCCAAGCTGAAGAGCCCTAGCCGCTTTAGCCTTTCCTCATAAGGAAGTCGTCCCATCCCCTTTATCATTTCCGTCGCCCTTCTCTGCACCTTTTCTAATTCCACTATATCTTTTTTGAGATGCGGCGACCAGAATTGAACACAATATTCGAGGTGCGGTCGCACCATGGAGCGATACAAAGGCATTATAACATCCTCATTTTTGTTTTCTATTCCTTTCCTAATAATACCTAACATTCTATTTGCTTTCTTAGCCGCAGCAGCACACTGAGCAGAAGGTTTCAACGTATCATCGACGACACCTAGATCCCTTTCTCGGTCCGTGACTCCTAATGTGGAACCTTGCATGACGTAGCTATAATTCAGGTTCCTCTTTCCCACATGAATCACTTTGCACTTGCTCACATTAAACGTCACTTGCCATTTAGACGTCCAGTCTCGTAATGTCTGCTTGTAATTTTTCACAATCCTCCCGCGATTTAACGACTTTGAATAACTTTGTGTCATCAGCAAATTTAATTACCTCACTAGTTACTCCCATCTCTAGGTCATTTATAAATATGTTAAAAAGCAGCAGTCCCAGCACAGAGCCCTGGGGAACCCCACTAACTACCCTTCTCCATTGAGAATACTGACCATTTAATTCTACGCTCTGTTTTCTATCTTTGAACCAGTTTTTAATCCACAATAGAACACTACCTCCTATCCCATGACTCTCCAATTTTCTCTGGAGTCTTTCATGAGGTACTTTGTCAAACGCCTTCTGAAAATCCAGATACACAATATCAACCGGCTCCCCTTTATCCATATATTTGTTCACCCCTTCAAAGAAATGTAGTAGATTGGTGAGGCAAGATTTCCCTTCACTAAATCCATGTTGACTTTGTCTCATTAATCCATGCTTTTGAATATTCTCTGTAATTTTGTTCTTAATAATAGTCTCTACCATTTTGCCTGGCACCGACGTCAGACTCACCGGTCTATAATTTCCCGAATCTCCTCTGGAACCTTTTTTAAAAATCGGCGTTACATTGGCCACCCTCCAATCTTCCGATACCATACTCGATTTTAAGGATAAATTACATATTTCTAACAATATGTTCATTGCGCTCAGGGCTGGCGAGCTTGTTATTTCATGTGATCGCCTGGTCTGAGCATTGGCAGTAGCAAATGCGGCCTCTAGCGCCCTCATTTTCTTCTGAGCATCAGGTCCTGAATGATTGACTCAGACACTTAAATAAAGAGCAGATAGAAAGCTAAATTTGAATAGCCACAGCAGCTTAAGCAGAGCCGCCAAGTTAATTCTAGGAGGGTGACTTTTTGGTTAGTCCTGGTTTTAAATTTACATCCCAAAGCAGTATAGGATTTGCAGTCCCTGATTCTATCCATTGAAATCAGTGCTAAAGGTCCCATAATGCATCAGGGTGAGGTAGTCAGAAATCCAGGACTAGCCTACAGTTTCCTCTCTGGAACTGTTCTAGAGACTTGCTCAGTAAACTTTTCTTATGCCATGTTCCTAGCACAGTGACTTCTGGGGGAAATTATTCTGAAATCCTTATTAAAAAATTTCCATGTTGAATTCTTGGACTTACAGTCCTGAATCTTTCTATAAAATTCATAATTACTATTATACTATTGTTGGAGACAGTTGAAAAGTCTACTCCACATCCTGGTTGTCCAATTAGGGATCCAGTTCAGAAATGTTGTGAAACCATGTCTAAGAAAGTAAAAGTAGCTGCAATTAGCCCCTAAACCTGGAATCCTCTAGCAAGCTTTCAGGAATTTTCTGAGCTTTTTCCTGAAACATTTGATGGTGCCCAAGAAATAGCAGAACTGCCAAGTTACCCAGTTCCAAGAGGGGAATTTTAAGCCAGTCCTGGCTTTCTGACAAACCTATCATGATACATTATGGAACCTACAACGTGGATTTCAGTGGGTAGAATTAGGGACTATAAATCCCACACTTCTTTGGGGTATAAATTCAAAACCAGAATTGGCCAACAAATCTCCTTTCTGGAACTGGGTAACTTGGCAGATAGCACCAGGGCAGTTTGTAATAATTTTCAGCAGCATTATAAAGAGGCTGACTAGCCATGGTCAGTGGCATTTATCCAGGATGCAGGTGGTACTATCCAGATAAGTGCTTTGAATATCAGGCTGATTGTTTCATAAGTAAAATAGATACTGTCAAAAAAGGGGCAAAAATTGCCCCTCACTTTATGTTCAAGCCAATGCACTCCAGCATTTTCCCCCCTTACCTTCCTCCTGTGGCTGACACTGTGGGAATGTCTACCAACCAAAGTAAATGTATTGATGGGCAGATGCTCAAAACTCCAGTGCTGTTCAGTACATCGCTGGAAAAATATCGCCACAACAGTAGTGCAGCACAGCTCCCTAAAGCTCTGAGCTAATGACATGCAAATTTAGGAACAATGTCAGTGTTGAGTATTAGGGAGCTGTTTCGAGTTCTGTGGGAGAATTGTACGTGGGCATACGCTCAAGAGCTGTGCGTTAAGGTCAGGGCTGCCAAGGGGGGGGGGGGGGTCAGGGGGGGCACAATTCCGGGCCCGGTGCCGGTGTCTCTCTCTCTCTCTCTCCTGCTCCTGCTGGAACCCAAGTGATCGCATGCTGACAGGAGCAGAAGAGAGAAAACTCTGGCGCCGTGGCCGGGCTCCCCTTGGCGGCTGGGGAGGAACTGGAGGAGCAACTCCAGCACTGCTCTTCTGGCCAGCTGAGCGGCGGCTTTTCCTCTCAGGGCGCATGCTCAGTTTTGAAACCGAGCTTGCCCTGAGAGAAAAAGCAGCCGCAGGGGCAGGCAATCGTCAGAAGAGTAGCACTGGAGGAAGACATCTTCTGCTGGCGGGGCCTCGGGATTCCCGCCAGCCAACAAGGTATTTCGGCAGCGATCTGGGGGTGGCAACGATTATGGGGGGGTGGCTGTGATCCAGGGGGGGGGGCGGCGGCAGCAGCCCTGCCCCAGGCCCAGTTCAGTCTCTTGGCGGCCCTGGTTAAGGTACAATTCAGAGAAAAGCACTGAGCTGCAAGGCATACTCACAAGATTTTCTTATAGAAGAGGCCCAGGTAGGCTTCATTGTCTCCTCTTCAAAGGACAGTTAGGATTAGGGTTAGAGTTATTGACCTTTTACATGTTATTTTAAACAAATGCATATCCCTAGTAATTATTATGTTAAAGTGTATGGGTTCTATTGGGAGCCTTGCCCCTATTTTCCTGTTCTATTTTGCTCACCGTTTTAGTGATTTAAAAGCTTTCATTCTGGTAAGGTGAATATAGAAGAGTCACAATCCTTCCCCCACTTTTTAGGTAAAGCAGTATGATATTGTGGCGTGTGTAATACCTGCAAAAAACAGGAAGGTATTTGAGCTCAAATTATAAAACCCTGTCTGTTGGGAAAGACTGTGTCTTTTTCCGCTACCAATATCTTGGCATGCTAGGCCTCCAATGCTGGAAGCACCTGGGCTGCAGGGTGGTGGATCCCCAGTGCCAAATAGACCTCAGGTGTTGGAAAAGTTTCTGTTGGGTTTGTAGTCTGTCATTACTACAGATCCAGTGAGTGTTTCAGCAATTGAGTGAAGAAGATGAAGAGTAAGAGGAGAGTATAGAGAGGACCCAGAAATTCCCTGAGGGATCTGGCAGCCCTGCTGTACCATCTGCATTTGAGATTTATTTTGAACTTTGATTCTATGTATTTGGTTACCCCATTACCTGATTTGGCTTTTAAGATCACTTCAAAGTTCTCCATTGAAAGAGAGTTTTATGTTTCAGCCAAATCAGTATGGACAATCTATTTTTCAGTGCCTTTGTCACTGCTTCTGAAGAATGAGCCCAAAAACTCCATGAAGGAAGGGCCTTGAAGCTTGTTTTACCTTTCTCCCTCCCTCCCTCCATCTCCACCCAAGTAACACATGGCTTACAGCATGGAGAATGAAATGCCACCCCTGCCACAGAGGGCCACCAGAGTTGCAATTGCAAATTTAACAAATAGCTGTAATAAATATCACGTCATATTACATTTCTTTATGTAGCAATCGGGATCCTTCTCTTACGGTTTGCTCAGCAGTCTTATGGCTGGAAAATCCACAGCTGTATTACAGCACTCCAGGGCTTGTTCGAACTGCTTCAACTGTTATAGGAAGTATATCCTAATTTTCTGAAAGTCTGGTTTCAAGACTTTGGATCCCCTTCTTAATAACGTTCAGCGCTACCATGGAGTAACCAAATACAAGTTGCCAGTGTAGTGGGAATATTATGAAACTGTAATTCATAACAAGGTCTTCTTGCATTCAGGCCTTTCCATCCAAGCCTGTAATGGCATATGCTTTAAGCAAAAGTGATTTCTAATCCTCCCATCACCTTCCTCTAATAGAGATTTTTCCACAAGAAAGAACTATCAGTGGCTTTATCACTGCAGTTCTCATATTTCTTGTTTTTACCAGATGTGCTCACATCTCATTAACTTGTCAGCACTGGAGCCTTTTTGATATTGGAAGATTTTTCATTTTCATGATATGCTGCGTTTTTCTATTTTTCTTTCTTTCCTTTTTTGCTGGAGGATTTTTTTTTTTATTTTTTGGAAATGCAATTATGGCAGGGGGGGGGGGTGCTTTTTACATCTGTTGCCCCCACAACATTAAGCAGTTGGCTCCTTTCCATCCATCTTACAAGTAGCCATATTGTTATTGAAACCACATGTTCATTAGTGAGGCTGGCACTGGCTCAACAACCACTGTCCGAGGCTAATATTATATTCCATTATGTTCCAGACAACGGGACACTGTAAGATACAGTTTGGGCATGAGAACAGTCTCCTTTGACGAAATCTGAATCTCAAACTGTTAGAAATATGATACGTTTTCTATCATATGCATGTATGGCTTGTTTCTTCAAGTCATTGTTTGGCTTCATTCTTGCCATTAAAGTGTAATGATTTTAGCTCATGTATTGTGATTTTTTTTTTTAATGTCTCAAGGCTTAAGGAGACAAGAGTCCTCCTTCTGGTTGGATTAGCTGCTTTGTCCCAGTGGAGGAGTATTTCACTTTATATAAAGGAGTGACTCATAATCACTGCTTTCAATTAGTAATATTCTGAAAGGTCTGTGGAAATGACCTTTTTTTCCTCTATATGGGCAAAGAAAGTGAGAGAAAGAGAGAATTGCTAGAGAATAAAAGAAAGAAATATGATAATGTATATCGTACAACTTTTTGTAAATAGTATAGTTGCTGTATGAGACCAGTTGGATATATAGCGCTAAAGGATGATACAAAGCAAGAATCCAATCGCAAGAATCAATATTTTAAAAAAAGAGTGACAGAGATACAGGCTTGTGACAAATAAAACTTTAATTCTATTAGGGCGTCTTTTACTAAGGCGCGCTCATATTTTTAACGCGCTCTAAAATTGTGGGCACGCTAAATGTTAGAGATGCCCATAGGAATGCATTGGCATCTCTAACGTTTAGCGCGCCCACAATTTTAGCATGCGCCAAAAACGTGAGCTCACCTTAGTAAAAGACCCTCTTAGTAAATAAATACAAATAAAGTTATATTTACAGCCTGATGGCAAATGAGCCAACCACAGCTGCTCCAGCAGATGCCCAAATTACAATGAGCCTGAAATGGTTCAGCAGTGTGGACCAACATACATATTGTTTGAGGATACGCCTTGTATTTCATATCTATTTTATATTTTTGTTTTGGGCTTTCTTTTTTGGATATATTTATTTGCTTCTGGATTTTATTTTGGGTCTTTTTTTTTTTGGGGGGGGGGGGAGGTTTCCTTTAGATGAGAGTTCTCTTTCTGTGTCATTTGTTCTGTAGGGTAATATTATTGCCACCATCCATATACAAATTAACAGTTAATGTGCCCCTGAAGCAGACCAGAACACCGAAACATGTTGGACTCATCATAATTTACACACCTCTGAAGTAACTGTGGTTGGCCCATTTTCCATTGGGCTGTCAATATGACTTTGGTTGCATTTATTTATTGACAGAATTGAAGTTTTATTTTTCACTAGCTTACATCTCCTCTGCTCTTTCTTTGATTTACATAGAGCTAAAAGTCAACAGTAAGTTGTAGCCAACACCTTCATGCAGTTCTGATTAACTTTCCAGAGCCATCCATCATGCCAAAGCACAAAGACCTGTGCAACTCTGAAAAGCTAGATAGAAATGTACAAGTTTACCACAATTTGGTAAACTTGTACATTTCTATCTTGTACATTTTCTAAACTTGTACATTGGTGAACCTTTCTATGAAGCACATTTCAGAGTCAGCCTGTGCTTGTCAGTGGCATAGCTACGTGGGGCCACTGGGGCCTGGGCCCCCCCAAAAGAATTTCCTCCAGGCCCCTGGTTTTGTTGATAGGGTTCCTAACCCCCACCAACTGAAGCCTTGTCCAGCGCTGGTCTCTGGCATTGCTGAGTTGCCTGCCCTGCTCTCTCTTCCCTCTCATGTACTGCACGCTCCTTTTAGTGAAGTTGAGCATGCTCAGTTTCACTAAAAGGAGCATGCAGGACGTGAGGCGGTAGAGAGAGCAGGGCAGGCAACGCTGTGGTGCTGGAGACCTGCGCTTGAGAAGGCTTCAGCTGGTGGGGGTTGGGGACTCCTGCCAGCCAAGGTATTTGCTACAGCTTGCAGTTAGTAATTGGGGGAGCAGCAAGGTAGGGAGGTGGCAGGTCTCATTGCATAAAATGGGACCTGTGCTATCACTTGTTAGTGGTAAAATAACATGTCAACAATAGCCCAGGTTGATAATTATGCCCCTTAGCTAGGTAACTAGGGATTTACCTTGCTAAACTGGCCTGCCTCAAAATGTCCCTCCTCTATCTGTTGGGATGTGCAGCTATTTAAAATGACACATAAATCATCAGTGTATTTTGTTTTGTGTCATTAAAACCAAAGAGTAATATCAAGGAACTGGAGATGGGAGATGGGCATGGATGCTCAGGGGTTAAGAGATGCCATAGGGAGCTCAGTGATGGGAGGTTGGTGTGGTGGGAGAGGACACTAAAGGCTCATAAGGGATGATAAAGATGCCAAGGGTCAGGGTGGAGAGTTGGAATGAGAAAAAGATGCTGAGGGGGTGGAAGGATTGTAGTTGGATATTTTTAGACAGCCGCTTTAAGACATAGTGGACCCAACTTGGAGCCCACTATTCCCTCTATAATGTTAGTGCCTAAATGTGAGCAACATTTGCATGCTAAGATTATGGAATACTAGCAGTTACATGCGTTAATATAACATTCATACTCATAAGAGGGCACTAAGTGGTACCCTAAAAGCTTAGTGCATAACCCACATAGGAGAGAAGTCTATATATGGTGCCTAAATAATTGGCACTGAAAAAAGCACTTTTCTGTAAGCAATATCCCATTGCAGTTGCATGCTTTGGATTTTGTATGCAAAATTTGTAGAATCCCAACTAAGGGCAGTTAGGCCAATTAACACCAATTATAGCCTATCATTAGTTAATGCCAATTAGCAGCTAATTATTAAAATTAAGATACTTGCATAACTGACCCTATTCTATAACTTGTACATGCAACTTTGCATGCTAAGCATTTTATTTATTTATTTATTACGTTTGTATCCCACATTTTCCCGCATAGCAGTAGGCTCAATGTGGCTTACAGGTTCCAGAGAGGAGAGTACCAACTCCGGGAATATATACACAGTGGAAAATGGAGTAACAGTAGGTGCAAGTAGACTGATAAGGTTCCGGAAAAGAGAATACAACTCTGGGACGAATATACAGTAGCAAGTAATCCCAATGAGGCTGATAAGTCTCCGGGGATGGGACTACAGCTTCTAGTGAGCAATACAGAATTAAAGCATAGAATTGCGCAGGCAAGTTTATTGAGTTAGGGAGTTGGTGGATTGAGTACCTCTGCTAATTGGGTAAATCCTGGTGCCGTCTCAACACTGCCCTAGACCACACTGGTATATAACTGATTATGTGGCACTGAAAATCCAAGGATGGCCCACTCACCATGCTTTAACCAGGCAGGAGCCCCTCCTGCCTGGTGAAAGCTCCTACCTGGTGAAATCATTCTGTATATTTATCCCTGTTCTTTTAGCATATACAATAAAAAGAAAGTTGGTAAAAATCTGTCTAAATTCCAGTGCATCTTTTCTAGCAAAAAAGGTGCCGGTACTCAAATGCTAGGCCACTCTTCAAGGGTGGGGTGATCACTGAGGGATCCACTCCACAATAGCCAGGCCCCCTGCAACCAGTCACAGAACCTATGACAATGCAGAATTGGTGTGTACAGCCTGAGCTCTTTCATTAATACTTGGGGTCCTTGGGTCAATTTTAGCAGACAATGGAAAAGGTGCCGGTACTCAGTACCCCCAAGTACCCCCACAAAAAAAGCCCTACTAAATTCTAAAACAAACATTTGCAGTATTTGCATAAGGCATATCAATATAGATAAAGTATCCTTCTCCTATCCTATGATGAATACTTGATTTATTTGCTACATACCTCCTGAATATCTGATATCAGTTTCTAATTATTTTGGGTTTGTTTGTTTTTTTTGTCATCCTGCAGTGTCCAAGAATTTGAGTGAGTCCTAGATGAATTGTTCCACTTTCTATCGTTTTTAGTACGTTCCTCTCTGCCCCTTCGCCATTCATATTCTTGATCTGTCTGGTCACATACATATACATACACACACACATGCACAACCTCTTGCACTCTCTCTTGTATCCTCCTTCTCCCCCACGCTCTCCCCCTACCTCTCAGTGGTGGTTGGTCCAGCCAGCAGCATCAGAGGCAGGAGGTGGACAATTAGCTGCTGCAGAGCACAATGTATTTATTAGGATTTATTTACTGCCTTTTGAAGGAATTCACTCAAGGTGGTGTACAATAAGAATAAATCAAACATAAGCAATAGGCAATTACAGCAGTAAAAATATTCAAATAACAATGCAAAGTATGACATGGTATACTACTTACAATGTCAACACAATACATAATAGAACATTTTAATTGACAGTAAAGGGTATAAGCAAAGATGAAACATATAGATAGGTAAGAGAGTAAGAAGAGTTAGAGAGTACCAGGCTTATTTTTGAAAGGGATCGCTGGCGATCTTACGACACAAATCAGGAGATCGCCGGCGATCTCTCAATCCCGGCCAAATCGGTATTATCAAAAGCCGATTTTGGCTGGCCCCAATTGCTTTTTCGTTGCAGCGCTGGCCAACCTTCAAGGGGGCGTGTTGGTAAGGTAGCGAAGGCGGGAATGGGGGCGGGAAGGGGTTACGAGATGGCTGGCTTTACCTTATTATGAAAAAAAAAAAAGGCTGGCTCGAACGACCATTTCGCCGGCCAGACTTGGTCCATGTATTTTTAGAACCAAGTCCCAAAAAAGAGCCCTAACTGACCAGATGACCACCGAAGGGAAGCGGGGATCACCTCCCCTTACTCCCCCAGTGGTCACCAACCCCCTTCCATACACACACACACAAAATTAAAACTTTTTTTGCCAGCCTGTATGCCAGCCTCAAATGTCATACCCAGCTCCATGAAAGCAGTATGCAGGTCCCTGGAGCAGTTTTTAGTGGGTGCACTGCACTTCAGGCAGGTGGACCCAGGCCCACCCCCCCCCTACCTGTTACACTTGTGGTGGTTAATGTTGAGCCCTTCAAAAAACCCCAAAACCCACTGTACCCACATGTAGGTGCCCCCCTTAGGGCTATGGTAATGGTGTAGACATGTGGGCAGTGGGTTTTGGTGGGATTTGGGGGGCTCAGCACACAAGGGAAGGGTGCTATGCACCTGGAAGCTAATTTTGTTTTGTTTTTTAAGATTTTTTAAGTGCCCCCTAGGGTGCCCGGTTGGTGTCCTGGCATGTCAGGGGGGCCAGTGCACTACAAATGCTGGCTCATCCCATGGCCGGCCATCTCATCTAAACCCAGCGATCCGCCGGCGATCCTGTTGCAAACCCGGCGAGCGATTTGGCTGGCACCAAGCGTATTTCGAAAATACACTTGGCTCCGCCTGCTTACGGCGCTGGCCCCGAAAATGGCCGGCCATCGATTTCGCCGGCGCCGTTTGATTATGCCCCTCTAAGGCAACTAATTTAAAGAAAGGTGCACATGAGGTCAGAGTGATGGTTAAATATTATATCAGCTAGGGTAGGAGTGGATAAACATGTCCTGCTGCAGTATGTGCAGCCTATGTAACTCCTTGTGTGTGTGTGAGTGCGACTAACAAGTTAGCTACTTCTTCCATTAAAGGCCTGATTGAAGAGCCAAGCTTTCACCTGCTTCCTGAAATAGAGATGGTCTTCCTGCTTCAGTCTCTGTCCTAGTGCCTGCTCCAGCTCCTGCTTCTGTTCATCAGTTAAGCCTCCCCAAGCCTTTTGTACCAGGTGCCTATGCTTACCATTGATTCATCCTATGTAGGAACAGAAAAAAGCTTGTACCAATACCCCAAACCAATTTTGGTTCACTTCTTTCTGTCTGAAAAACATGGAAAGAACAAAGAAAGAAGTACAGCTTATTACCACACTTATGTCATGTTTAATAATAAACTGTGAACATCCTGTTAGCTAGACATCCATAACCCCTTTTCAAAAATAAGACAGATCCACTATTTCTAGTACATAAAATGTTATGTATACACAGAAATAACAGCAAAACACGATTTACTGGTAGGAGTAGGAATGTTTGGTTGTATCGTTCCAGTTCTTGGCATAAGCTTGGAAAAGAAGGGAAGGACCTGCACCTTCTGTTATGATCAATTAAATAATAGGGAACCCCATATGATGGCTACAAGGGGAGTGTATTTCAGCCAATGAGTGTGACATAGCAGATATACATCAGTTCACATAGCTGGCTGGTCATCAGGTTGCATTGATTGGAAGCAAATGTAGTTAATACAACAAGCAATTAAATGACCCAAAAGCACTCTACCATTCAGGGGTATACACAAGCATATAATATATCACCAACCTAACGCAAAAAATATATATCTTTGCAATAATGGTATATGAATTTACTAACATGAGAAGAAGCTTCAGTAGTGACTCGTTTCATGTCAGAACCACTGTCTGACAATTCACTTATTTCATCATCAGCTTCAAAATTCTTCACATCACTTTATTACTTTAAAGATTTAGTAGGAAACTTCCACTTATCTTAAAAAGCTTCATTAAATATAAAGCATTTCAACAATAGACTAGGACTTGCGCAGTATTTTAGATCCATAACAAAAAAAATTGGAAGCCCAATATCAGTAGGAGTTGGAGTCAGAGTTGGAGTCGGACAGTAGAAAAATAGAGGAGTCAGATTCAGAGTCAGAATCTGTTGAAGAAAGTTTTCATAACCCAGCATTAGCATACCTATCGTTTATTCACTCTCAGTTTCACCAGCCATAGACTTGGCGTAACTGCAGGTGCTTAATGGAGAGGTCCTTTTACTAAGCTGTGGTAAAAGGGGGACCGCGCTAGAGCCAGCACGTTTTTGATTTGTGCTTAGATCCCCCTTTTACCACAGCAGGTAAAAGGCTGTCTTTGTTTCACAAAAAGAAATAGCCATGTGCTAAGTGAACTACTTCACTTCACACTGATTGGCGCAAATGCACTGCCCTTGTAGCCATCATATGGGGTTCCCTACTTGCTGTGCTGCCATTTCGAGGGGGGAGCACTTACCGCCACTCATTGAGGTGGCAGTAAGGGCTCCTGTACTAACCTACTGATAACCGGGCAGCGTGCAGTGCTGCTCAATTACTGCTGGGTAAGCACCGGCATTACAAAAATAGAAAATATTTTTGTAGAGTTAGAAATGGCGCACGTTGGTGGTGGAAACTACCACCAGACTCCTAAGGTAGCCTGCCAATAGTTCTGGACTGGTGCGTGGCAACCCTGTTGCCACGTGCCAACCCTTTAGTAAAAGGGCCCCTCATGAAAGGGTGTGTGGAACTTACGGCATTCTAGAAGTTGCTGGTGTAAGTGGCAGCACTGCCTATGCCTCTCCCACTCTCCACCCATCTGAATGCCCCCCTTTGCATGTACATGATATGCCACTGAACAAGAATAGCGCTCAATCGCTTTGCTACCACTTATGTACCTAAGTGTACACTTAGCCTGTGAAAATGCTGGTATTCTGTTCATTTGCATGAGCAAGTGGTGTGTAAATGCAGCACCTACTTATGGAATTGCCTTTTTCAATGCCAAAACATTTAAAGGCTATGAAATAGAATAGTTTAGGACAAAAAAAAAAGAAAACAGTCATAGGAGTTATACCAAAAAGGAAAAACAAAACAATAGGAACTAGATTCAGTAAATGGTGGTCAAAAAACAGCACTGAAAAAAATCCTTACGGAGCGCTATTCTATAAACAGCACACGTTGGGCGCCATTTATAGAATAGTGCTTGTTAAAGCACATGCAGATTGTGAAAAATTGCAGGAAGACCTTAGAAAATTGGAAGCATCCAAATGGCAGAAGAAATTTAATGTGGACAAATGCAAGGTGATGCACATTGGGAAGAATTATCCAAATCATAGTTACCTGATGCTACTTGGGGGTCAGCACCCAAGAAAAAGATCTAGGTGTCATTGTAAACAATGTGCTGACATCTTCTGTCTAGTGTGTGGTTGCAGCCAAAAAAGCAAACAGGATGCTAGGAATTATTAGGAAAGGGATGCAAAATAAAACCAAGAATATTGTAATGCCTCTGTATCGCTCCATGGTGTGACCTCACCTTTAGTATCATGTTCAATTCTGGTTGCCGTATCTCAAGAAACACAGCGGAATTAGAAAAGGTTCAAAGAAGAGTGACCAAAAATGATAGAGGGGATGAAACTGCTCCCTTGTTATGTTTCTAGATAGTGAGCCCTTCGTTTGTAGTGGCAAGAACCAGGCAGGGTCAACGTCTGGAAACAATACTAGAACTAGACTAGGAAGGGATGAGGCAAAGCCACCAAAGCTCAGGAACTAGGTAGCCAGAAGCCATGTACACGGAGGCAGAAAGCGCTTCCAGAGCCCAGTCACTCACACACAGAAGCTGGTGGCTTCTCAGGAACCCACTCACACACAGAGATTGGCAGCTTCAGGAACCCATGCACACACAGAAGCTGGTGGCTTCTTAGGAACCCACACACACACAAGTTTGCAGAGTCTCAGGAACCCAAGCACACACAGAAGCTGACAGCTTCAGGAATCTACACACACACACACACACACACAGAAGCTACCAGTTTCTCACGAACCCACTAACAGAAGCAAGAGGCTTCAGGAACCCATGCACACACAGAAGCTGGTGGCTTCTCAGCAACCTACACACACACAGAAGCAAAAGGCTTCAGAAACCCCCACACACACAGAAGCTGGCGGAGTCTCAGGAACCCATGCACACACAGAAGCTACCAGTTTCTCAGGAACCCATTTACAGAAGCAAGAGGCTTCAGGAACCCATGCACACACAGAAGCTGACAGCTTCTTGGGAACCCACACAGACACAGAGCAGGCAGCGTGACAGGAACCCATGTCTCGGGATCCACAGAACACAATACAAGCTTCTAGGATGGCTATGATGCAAAAGCACCAAAGCCCAGATCTGGCAGGTTTAAATGTCCTGCCATTGTGGCATGGCACAGCGTCTGATGTCACTGCAAGGTCACGCATTTTAATGACTTGCCAACATGAATCCCACGACACTCCTGAGGCAGCGGAGAGTGGGCTCTCCCCATTTCCCGACACCAATGGACAAAACTGGCCCTGGAGTCACGGTAGGACTGTGACATCCCATATGAGGAAAGGCTATAGAGGTTATGGCTCTTCCGCTTGGAAAAGAGACGGCTGAGAGGGAGATATGATTGTGGTGTGCAAAATCCTGAGTGGTGTGGAGTGGGTGGAGGTTAATCGCTTTTTCACTCATTCAAAAAGTACAAAGACCAGGGGACACTTGATGAAACTGCATGGAAATACTTTTAAAACAAATGAGAGGAAATATTTTTTCACTCAAAGATTAAGCTCTGGAACTCTTTGCTGGAGGAAGTGGTAATGGTGGTTAGCGTATCTGGGTTAAAAAAAGGTTTGAACTAGTTCCTGGAGGAAAAGTCCATAGTCTGTTATTCAGATTCAGATGGACATGGGGGAAGTCACTACTTGCCATGGGATTGGTAGCATGGATACTAGGCTAGCTAGATGGACCACTGGTCTGACCCAGTATGGCTATTTTTATGTTTTTATGAGCCGATTTCCACGCCAAACTTTGGCCATGAAAATTTACACCAAATGAAATCTGGTGTAAATCTTGGTGTGTAATTTAGGTGCAGTAATATTGTGTGCATCTTTAGTGAATGCCCCTGACCTGCCTATGACCACACCTCCTTACGAGTTATGCGCTTTAAGATTTGAGCATGGATCATTATAGAATAGCACTTAGCAAGACATGTGCATAAATCCATATTGTTGCCAATGCCAGTAATTGATTGTTGGCGCCCAATTATTATCGTTAATAGGCTCATTAGTCTATTTTAGTTGCGCACACATCTCAGAATAGCATGTAATTTTGTATATGGAAATGTGTGCGACATTTATAGAATCCAAGGGTGAAAGAGTGTAGTGTATAAATATTTTGAGCAAGTTGTAACAGTCCTGTTATCTCCCATTGCTGCCTTGTTACTGAGAATTGCTGTTCTGGACCTGTGATATGTATACAGTCGATATAGAATAGTATAAAAAATACAGATTTACTATTAATTCAGAACTGGAAAAACTTTTTTTATGGTTTACCTCTTATAAGAAATAAGCAGAAAAGTCTGATCAGTGTTTGTGTAAAACTGAAGAGACTTCTCTTCTGCCTCAGATAATGCTTCCATTGGTTGTCTGTGCAGTTTCTGAGACCGTTTTCATCTCGCAAATACAAAGAAAACAATGAGCCTCTTTCTCTGCTAGTTGTAAAGGGTCAGAAGTGAAATGAGTTTTGGCAGACTAAGTCCAAGTAGACATGCAACCGCATGCAAAAATGGCTCTAAATTTAGCGCACTGTCAGGGTTAACCCTTGCTGACTATGAAAAACTAGCATTCGTTATCTTTTGCAGTCTCTTTACTGAACTGTATTTCACTTTTAGTGTTATAACATAGTCTCTGAAACAACACACTGGAAGAACAATCATTAACAAAAGAAGTATTTTTCTGTAATCCTCAAGCAATAAAGTTCACCTTTTTTAACAAGAGATTTTCAGGTTCTCTTTTCAGTTTTTACTTCATATGACATCTTGTTCATATTTATTCTGGTTAGGAAATGTTTAAACTGTTCAGCTACTCCATAGTAAAATGTGTTATTAATAGTAGGGTGTACAGAATATTAGTAGCCATATTGATCTTGGAAAAAGATGGATTCTTTGCAGGTTGTAATAACCTTTTATTGCACCAACATAAATATTATTCAAATGGCAGCAAACTGAAAGTAGCTGACCTAAGGGCACAAGAAGGAGTGTATGGAATTAACATATCTGCCAACTAAGGTGTTCTCAAGTGAATCACTGAAAAAGCCAAAATTAAGATCCTTTACTTAATACAGCAAAGTACCAGGAACCAATGTTGAGCTTTCAACAAAGGTGTAACAGGGTTCTATTTGCAAGTGTGACAGAATAGTGCTATAGCTGAGTTCTGAAGCACCTGGATCTGGGCTATCTCACTTATTTAATAGACCAGGGGTTCCCAAACCTGGTCCTGGAGGCACACCAGCCAGTCAGTTTCAGGATACCTACAATGAATATTCATGAGAGAGATTTGCATGCACTGCCTCCACTATCCTGAAAACCTGACTGGCTGAGATGCCTCCAGGACCAGGTTTGGCAACCACTGAGGTAGACCATGCCAAGGGCACTACCCAGAAGCATCACAAGCCAGAAATAAGCCTCTGTGGCACATCCCCAAATGCTCCAACCTCACCCACTTCCACCGTGCCGGCAAGGGCAGCTAATAGATGAGGGCATAAGTTTAGCACTCCAGCTTCCCTTGTGCTCCATGTGGCTACACCAGCCATATATAACTAGCTATGGCCTTGGCACTACCATAGTCAATATGGGGGTAATTCTATAATTGGGTGCCACAATTTAGGTGCCCAAATTACGTGGGCCATGAGCCTAGTCACATAAGGACACTTACGCATAAGTTTTCTTATAGAATCAATCTATATAAATGACAAGTGACCGACTCACCCGCAAATGCGCAGTAGAGCCCGAACGTTGAGACAGGAAAAGTCCTAGCCCCGCCTCCACTAGCTCCAGAATCAGAAAGGAGGAGGAGTCAGAGGCGGGGCGAGGGGCGGAGAATACACAAACAGCTCGATCGCAAGTGGAGAGAAGGACGGGGCATGGGAATTGGAGTGGGCGTGGAAGGCGAGGGGCGGAGAGTACACAAACAGCCCGAACGTAAGTGAAGGACGGGGCATGGGAATCGGAGGGGGCGTTGAAATCAGAGGGGGAAGGAGCAACGAATGAAGGTCCCCCCCCCGATGTTGCCACCGCCGCCGCCACTCCCACCCCCCTCCGTGCCGGGCCTCCTGCAATGATATGATAGCACCTCTCACCTCCGTATGAAAGATTCTGCTGCCTGCAGCGCTTTCACACGAAGATGAGAGGCGCTGTCATATCACTGCAGGGGGCCCGGCACAGAGGGGGGGCGGGAGCGGTGGCAAGGAGGGTAGCTGGACATGGGGGGAGGCCAGAGGAGAGAGCAGGGTTGGTAGACGGGGGGGTGGCCAAGGGAAAGAGGAGGGTTGCTGGACATGGGGGAACAGTAGGGGAGAGAGCTGGGTTGCTGGTCATGGAGGGAAGGCAGGGTTTGTGGGCAGGGGGAGGCCATAGGAAAGAGGAGGATTGCTGGACATGGGGGGAGGCAGTGCCGTAGCGAGGGCAGCTGACACCTGGGGCGGGTCGCTGCTGCGCACCCCCCCCCCCCCCCGGTGCAGCACGGCGCACCCCTCCCCCCTCCGGAGCGCACCCCCCTCCCGGAGCACGTACTTACGAGGGAAAGTGGCGAGGAATGGGCGGGAGGGCCGAACCGCCCCGAGTGCATGTCGCTGGGAGCTGCGTTGGCTACGCTGGTTCCCTGCTTTCTCTGCCCCGGAACAGGAAGTAACCTGTTCCAGGGCAGAGGGAACAGGGAACCAGCGGAGCCAACACCCCCCAGCGGCGTGCACCCAGGGCGGACCGCCCCACTGCCCCCCCCCCTTCTACACCACTGGGGGGAGGGCAGGGGACAGAGGAGAGTTGCTGGACATGGGGGGAGGGCAGGGGAGAGAGCAGGGTTGGTGGACGGGGGGAGGCCATAGGAAAACAAAAAACTCACCCGTTTTAACGGGCTTAAAGGCTAGTACTAGCATAAATTGGCAGTTACACATGTCAATAGCAGGCATAAATGGGTATGTGTGTGTGTAGCGCTTTAGCGTGTAATTTGCAGTGTTCTGTACAAAGAACTTGCCTTTAGTTTAGCCACTCATTTATTTATCCCAACTGACTCTGTACCACACATCTTGTCCCCATCTATATATCTGCATATGGCCCCTCAGCTATATGGTAAGCTGTATTGTAGAAAAGCATTAGCATCATAGCAGTGTTATTTGAATGTTCTAATTGTGTGTTTATTAAATATTTCATTAGTATTATGTTGACATCGTATTATATCTCTGTTATTTAATTTCAGTGCTTTTAAATTGTATATTTTTGATCCTGTTTAATGGTAGTCCTATTATTAGGTTTCAATTTGCTGTTTTCAAGTTTTCCTCTTTCATTGTATTTATGTTTATACTTGTTCATTTTACAATTGTTACGCTGTTAACAAAATTGCATGTTTGATGTTAAGCTGTATCTACTGTACACCGCCTTGGGTGAATCTCTTCATAAAGATGGTTAATGAATCCCAATAAATAAAAATAATTTCTTTTTAATGTTATACATGTAAATGTTGTTCTCACCCATGCTTCTCCCCCTCCTTATGCGCCTTGTCAGCTGTTTGTAAGTTATAAGACACTACTGAGTGTGTAGCTAGCACTTGTAACATTCTCGTGTGTAAATGTTAGCATTCTAGAATTTACACACACAACTGGCACCTAACTTTAAACAGCCTATAATAGAATGAGTGGCATGTGTAATCACAAAGAGATCCTTCACTTCTTCCTCCCCCCCCCCCCCCCCCCCCCTTTATTGAATTTTTAAATGAAAATCTACATCAAGCACTTCTCAAAGAAAACAATCTAGTCCACATCAAGAGAGAAGGAGGAAACATTAAACAAGTATATATAACTCAGGGGTGTCAAACCACGGTCCTCGATGCCATAATCCAGTTGGGTTTTCAGGATTTCCCCAATGAATATGTAGAGATCCATTTCCATGCACTGCCTCCATTGTATGCAAATAGATCTCATGCATATTCATTGGGAAAATCCTGAAAACCCCACATGGCGAGGGCCGAGGTTGGGCATCCCTGATATAACATAAGAAATCTAGACCAGGGGTTGTCAATCCAGTCCTCAGGACAACCCTAGCCAGTCAGGTTTTCAGAATACCCACAATGAATATGCATGAGATAAATCTGTGTACAATGGAGGTAAGGTATGCAAATCTATCTCAGGCATATTCTTTGTGGGTATCCTGAAAACCTGACTGGCTAGGTGTGTCCTGAGGACTGGGTTGAGAACCCCTGATCTAGACCTGTCATAAACAACCTGGTTACATTTAAAGCAGTCTACTATAAATCCCTCCCAAGATAGCATAATTTCTTTTCCCTATCTAATAACAGTCTTGCCAACTGGTCCAGTTCAAAGAAGACGTAATTGACATCTGAAAGAGCAATCAAACATTTGGAAGGAAATTTTTTAAAAAAAGTATAGCACTGAGAGCCCAAACTCTTGGTTTCAATAACAGTAACTGTTTATGTCTAGCTTGCGGAACTCTTAACACATCAGGAAAAACTTGAACTTTTCCACCACAAAAGAAAAAACAAATCACACTTCCTAAAATAATTTTTCAAAACATTAATCTTATCTTCTGAAGAGAAAGGGACCGATATTCAGACCGCGGGAAGGAGCCCGGCTAACTCTCGTGGTCGACAATAAGCCTAGATATTCAGTGCTGGGCTGTTTCTGGTGACCAGCATTGAATATCTGGTTTATTGTTACTATTACACTTATATTATACAGAAACTGTTCAAATAGGAAGATAATTTGATAATTATAATATTTTCCTCATGTTTTTCTAAAATGTTTTCTTGTACAACAAAAAATTCAATAAAATCTCTTTGAAAATAAACTTACCCAGCTAAGTTGATATTTGAAGATAGCTGGTTAACTTTAAACCAGTTAAAAATATACCAGCTATTTAAGCAGCCCAATGTGGCTGCTTACAATAGCCAGATATGAATTTAATATTCAGGGATAGCTGGCAGCTGTAGCTCTGGTTCTTCCCAGCCCCCCATTCTTCCGTGTGAAGCAGCTGCCTTTGGAGCCAATGAATTAACATACCTGAGAGGGCCCCTCTTAAATATTTGGGTCCTAGGCACATGCCTAGTTTGCCTATGCCTTAACTCTCTCCTGAGCTAAGGATCATGCACCAGGGATCTTTCCAGAACTCTGCAATTATAAACCTTTAATCAAGCTAGTATCACCCTCAGAAACAACTATGATGCCCTCCAATAGGGGGATGTAGGTGTTGCCTCCACAACATTCCCAGTCCCAACACCAAGTCAACCAAGGAAGCAGAAGAGCAGACTCAAAGACTAAACCTGGGACCTTCCATATGGCAGTTTACAGAGCTGCCACTGAATTATGAGGAAAAGATCATTGTAAGCAATTATCTCTATTCAAATATTAGTCAGGTTTTCATCTGAAACTTTTCCTACATCTATCCAACCAAAATTTGGCAAATTAGATTTAGACCTTCTTGTACAATGGGAATAAAGTGACTACACTTAATGATCCTTTTACCAAGCTGCGGTAAAAAGGCCCTGCGGTAGTGACGGGGGCGTTTTTCCCATGCGCCAGGGCCCTTTTTCCCCGCAGCAGGTAAAAAGCCCCCCCCCCTCCAAAAAAAATGGTCATGCAGTAAGATTACTCTTACTGGGTGGCCATGTGGCAGGGGCACTTACCACCACCCACTGAGGTAGTCAAACAAAAGAAAAATCCTTTTAGCACATTAATTCAAATAATTTTGGTCCAATATATTTGAGTAGAAATTTCAGACATGGTAAATGACAGGAGTCTCTCTTAATCAAGTTTTATGTCAAAAAATTAGACTGCCTTTCTAGATTTCCAATTATTTTTAAGTAAATATAATTTGGACAGCAAAACTGTGTTTAGATGTAGACAATGCTGTGAAGGATATGATAAAGTGTTCTGTGATGTATGACTTTGGTTGGCTCTAGGGACCACACTCTTTCAGCATTGTGGCCTGTTCTTTGTATGATAGATGAAGACTTCAGAATCATTTTATATGCAATTCAGGACCGGGCCTTGGAGAACGATGTCTGTAAAGATGCAGAGTAGCTTGTTTCTGCCATACAAGCACGATGAATTAGTGTATTAAGGAAGTGTTGACACATGTGGGAATAGTCTCTCCTTGAGTTTGCCAGTAATTAAGGTGCACTCTAAAGTCACTAAAAAGTTGGAGGATTGCACTTTGCAAAACTGACTTGTTGCCAGCTGGTCTCCTCCACTCTTGATGGAAAATGCTTACAATCTACGCAGTTCAGAGAATGGCTAGTTGGAAGAGGGAAAGAAGGAAACAAGAGAGGCACTTTTCAATAGTAAAGGGGCAATTTTCAAACCATCTACATTTGAACAAAGTCTGTGGGTAGGCTTTATTCCTGAACTCTGCACCAAATTTCAGACAGAAATTATGCACATACCTTTGCTTTGAAACTTGATACAGATGCATGGTACTCATGGACTTTTGCTGCTCCTTTTATATGAATGAAAAATCATGCACATAGTGTTTTTTCCACCCCTACCTAAACCTCACAGCTTGCATTCTTTTAGCTGTACTGGGAGAAGGCAGTTTTCATAAATTCAGTTTACCCAGGTGAATCACTATTTATCCAAATAAAAGGCTTTGAAGATTTGTTCTCTAATTTACATCTGAGGGCAAAGTCTGGCCGAAAGCATGACTAAGAATTTATCTCAATCCAAACTCTGATGCCAGTGTCATCAAGTGTTTAACATGACTAGGGTTGTATTAGCTTTAACAGCAGTGTGTTAGTCTACAATAGTGTTGATACAGAGTTAATATAGACCAATTCAATTAAAATGCTTGCAAAGCGGATCATTAATATGAAAATGGGGTTAAGACAAATTAATCCCCTACTTACACAAAACCTTAACTACAGTTCTCTAAAGAGTAGTCAAGATTCTGCATTGCTTCAAAGTGAACCACAATGTCCTCTATTGAGTTACAGGAACCCCTCTCTCCCATCAGCCTACTCCATACACAGCTCACCAACACCTGAAGTGGACAGGACAACACACCTGCCTCCTCTTCCATGCAAAATGATGCTCACTGATAGCCCTAGCACATATCTAAATAGCAGGAACTGCTTTCCAGGTATGTTCTTCTGAATATTGACCCCTTGGCTTTTAAGGTCTGTATTTGAATCACAAGAGAGAAGGAGGAAACTTTAGATGACATTTGATGTTATTTCTGGCACTCCACCTCTCCCAGATGACAGGTTTGTGTGGTCTATGTAACCCTAACAGAGGACTAAGCACTGGGACTGTGGAACTGCTCTTCTTTACTTATGATTTTCTAGCTACTCTCTTCATATTATTTTCTTTATCTATTTGATTGTTTTACCTCATAGAATATATTTTGTTATGAACCAGTAGCGTTCCTAGGGGGGCTGACACCCGGGGCGGATCGCCGATGTGCCCCGCCCCCCCGGGTGCAGCGCCCCCTCCCCCCGGAACAGTGCGACACCCCCCCCCGGTGAAAGAACCCCCGATCCCCCAGCGAAAGAACCCCCCCACGGGTGCATGCCGCTGGGGGGGGGGTGCCGTGCGCCTGCCGGCTCTTCGTTTTCATGCTCCCTCTGCCCCGGAACAGGAAGTAACCTGTTCCGGGGCAAAGGGAGCATGAAAACGAAGAGCCAACAGGCGCACGGCACCCCCCCAGCGGCGTGCACCCGGGGCGGACCGCCCCCACCGCTCCCCCCCCCCCCTTGGTACGCCACTGTTATGAACTACTTTTCCACTGCAGGAGGTGGTGGAGATGAAAATGGTAACAGAATTCAAAACTGCATGGGATAAACACAAAGAAATCCTGTTTAGAAGGAATGGATCCATAGTGGCTTAGCAGAGATTGGGTGGCAACACCAGTAATTGGGAAGCAAAGTCAATGCTGGGCAGACTTCTACACTCTGTGCCCTGAAAATGGCAAGGACAAATCAAGGTCTGGTATACATATAAAGTATATGAGAAGCAGAGGAGGATTTAACCACTTCCCTATTTGTGTGCACAGCGGCCATATGGAATGCATCAAGGCTGATAGAGATGACTGACACATGCAAGAATTAGAGGTCGTCGGACGTTACGTACTGTACTTTTTGCTTGATAAAGTCGGATCATCATCCATTGACGACAACAGCATCAGAGTCTCTCAATATGAGCTGTGAGGTTATACATTTAAGTTATTTCAGCATCAGGAGCTTTGCCTCACGATGGAAGCTTTAAAGCAAAGGACTCAATGATTGACTGACTGACTAATGTATAATTGCAAAATTATCAGATATAATTCCGTTTTCACACCACAAAGAGCGAGGTAGTTAGGAATGAATGAAGAATGAATGAGTAGGGAGTTAAACATTATTTCATTAAAATTTGATATTTTTGAATTAATATGGTGTATGATGAGATATTGGATATATTAACTATTTAGAGATATTATCTACCTCGGTTTAAATAGTAGGTCTCCTTAGTTATAGTATAAATACATATAAAGTATCACAAGCAATAAGTTTATCTTATTGGGCAGACTGAATGGACCGTACAGGTCTTTATCTGCCGTCATCTACTATGTTACTATATTACTATGTATTGCTTAGAGTTGCTTGCGTCAATTACAAAACCTTTAGGAAAGTTAAGGACATCAGTTGGACATCAGTAATCTGGGGTGATCTTTACCAATTAAATTTTGTAGTAAACTGGGAACAAATATTCACTGCCCGATATTTAAAACCATTTAACCGGCCAGGAACGGCTCCTGTATGGTTAAATGGCACTTAACTGGCTAACCGGCAATATTCAGGGGAGATCACCTGTTACCTCCCACTGAATATTGCTGATTATCACGCACTATAACCAGCTACCCGCTAATATTTAGCACATTGCCAGCTAAGTTTGAATGCCAAATTTGGCCACCAAAATAGCAAGCCTGTCTTTGGCTGATTTCAACTTAACCAGCCAGCGCTGAATATCGGCTTGGCTAGTTAAGTCGAAACTAGCCAAAAAACACCAGTCACTGGAAACAGCCTGGCATTGAATATCTGGGCTCAGCACTGACCGCAGAAGTCAGCCCAACTTACTCCCACAGTCTGAATATCAGGCCCTGAAAGACTAAATCTCATCAGAAAATTCACTTTTCTAAAGGAAAAATGAATCATGATCAGTTCTGGAATACATGGAGGGGCATAATCGAACAGGGCGCCCACATTTTCCTGGGCCATCTTCACAGGACGTCCCCGCGAAGGGGCGGGGAAACCCATATTATCGAAACAAGATAGGCGGCCATCTTTCATTTCGATAATATGGTCGGGGACGCCCAAATCTCCACATTTAAGTCGACCTTTGAGATGGTCGTCCCCAATTTTCGGCGATAATGGAAACCGAGGACACCCATCTCAGAAAACCTTACAAGGCCATGTTTCAGCATCTACGTGCATCAGGGGTATTGTATCGTATTTAATGGTCTAATGTAGGGATCCTTCTTACTTCTAAAGGGTTCATTACATAGAAAGCTTCATACTGCCATAAAAATCTGATGTTGATGCTGTTAAAATTCTCTACATGGGACCAACCAATTTCCAGTCTCAATGGGGATCGAAGTGGCAGAAGAAGTTGAGTGATATATTCCACCTTTCTGGTAACAGCATAGAATATTCTTGTTTGCCTCTCTGATTTTATTTGCATGTATGTTTTATTCCTACTCTTTGTTTAGCAGCGTCTGTCCATGTTGGTAGTGGATTCTCTTTTACACTTTGCGTCTTTTTCAAGACAGCAAGCGCTTTTACCTTTCAAGCCTATACATATTTGCTACTCATATTTAAACCCCTGAAGCAGGCACTTGACTGAAACACGGTGCCGTATCGGGCATTATAAGAATAAAGTTTCTTCACTATATCTTCGTCTTCCTGTTGTTATTGGAGAGTCTTGCTGGTCTCACTACTCTTTTTTTGTGTGGACTTTTGTACGTAGTGGATCACAGTCTTCTGCCTCTGCAGACTCCTCTTTTCTCTTATTCCTACTCATGAACAGATGTAATAACTACACTTTCAATCTAGGCATGGTTTCTGCTAGTATTTTATGAAGATACACGGAGGAGCATTTTTGAAAGAAAGTCCAAGTCAGAATTGGGACGTCTGACTCATAACATCCCCCCCCCCCCAAAAAAAAAAAAAAAATCCACATTAGAGCCATTTTCAAACAGGATAAACATTGGGATTCATGTTCGAAAATATGAGGATGCTCTTGTGCTGAAAACGTCCAAAATGAACAACCGTTTTCCAAACTGAAACATCCAAAATATGCATTCCAAAAAAACAGGTACAAAAACATCTGTCTGGCATCATTTGTAGAAAAATGGCCACACAGATGTCCCTGTAGAACAGAGGGGCAGCCTAGTGGTCAGTCCAGTAGACATTAAACAACGGTACCCGGGTATAAATCCCACCTTAATTCCTTTACATTTTATTGTGAGCCCTCCAGGAGTAGCTAAAAACCTACTGGATCTAAAGGTACACTAATACACTTTTTTAAAAGAACGTTTGTGTGAGATTATTCATCTTTCTGTGGTGGCTCAACCCTGCAGGAGACTGTTGATATTGATGGATTAATATAGGGCTGTTTACACTCTTTACAAAGTTTTTTGGAATCTCTTATAAAGTTTTTTTTTATAAAGTATATAATAAGGATACCACTTGTCTTTTTGGATATACTTCCTGCCCTGTGTGGCCTGGTGGTTTCTGTTTTCTATTTACCAGATTGCAATATAGTTGACACCACTAGAATAGCCATCATGCATGCAGGTATCTTATAAATTCAGGTATAGTAGGTATTTCTGTGTTCCAGGATGGTTCACATATTTGTACAGAAATAAAAGTGGTAAAATGGGAGTTATAACTGGGTCCTGCTTTTAAAGTCAACTGCACTGGCCAGTAGGCTGCTCCTTTCACTTGCTTGCTGCTCTATTTGGAATGGCCATAATGCCTGAAGCTGTCATAGATCCCGGTATCCACTGTCACTTTAACTTCTTAGAGGGATGGGAGGGGGTCAGTAACCACTGGAAGATGAAGGAAGGGTCATGCCTTTATCCCTCCAGTGATCAGCTGTTCGATCGGGGCACCTTTTTATACCCTGGACTAGTTCTTTTAGGTTTTGGATTTTTCTTCCCGTTCCATTATTGCTGAAAGACATCCTAATTTGGGGCCCACCCTAGTCCCACCCAAAACATGCTTCCAACACACGCCCCCTTGCTATTTGAATGAACTGCAGTGTAAAACATCCACCATTTTGAGACATCCATCTGCTTTGAAAATGAGCGTCATAGACACCTAAGGTAATTTTATAACAGGGTGCCTAGGTTAATAGGATAGGAAGAAATATGTCAAGTAACTTCATAGGGTTCTAGAAATGCACAAAACATTACAGATTGAACAAATGGGCCTTAGTGAAGTTGTTCTTTGAAAGGAAAGTTTTTCAAGTTGATGTAGTTGATGGAGAAGTGGGAAGAGTGGGAAAGGACTGCAGTAAAACAGGAGGGAGAGAATAGAAGCCCAAAGTGCCAATTCACTTCCTGTTGTACTGGTCTATTATACTCTTCAAGATGCAATACTTGATATTCTTGGATGTTGTTGATGTTGCAAGAAAGGAAATCAATAGTAAGACATGTGGAGGGGCATTTTCGATATGACGTCTAAGTACTTTAGACGTTTTGCAAAAAATGTCCAAAATCTGAATAGGAAAGAAGTTCATTTTCAAAAAAGAAAAATGTCTATCTTTTGTTTTTGAAAATACTGTTTTTAACAAGGTTTTGTGCTTTGGATGTTTTATTTTTGGTCCGTTTAAAAAAAAAAAAAAAGCATCCAAATGAAAAACGTAGAAAATCAAGCCATTGGGATGTAGGACTTCAAAAACATGCTCCCAGGTACACATCTCACCGTTGCTCCCTTATCTTGTCTACTGAGCCCCCCAAAACCCACTGCCCGTAACGGTACACCAGTACAATAGCCCTTATGGGTGAAGGGGGCACCTATATGTGGGTACAGAGGGCTTCTGGTGAGTTTTGGAGGATCACAGTTTCCCCCACAAATGTGACAAGTAGAGGAGATAGGGACCAGAGTCCCCTACTCCATGGTGCACAGCACTGCAGTGACCACTACACTTCTCCAGGGACCTGCATGCTGCTTTAATAGACCTGCCTCTAATATCTGAGGCTCTCATAGAGGCTGCTAAATCACATTTGTATTCACATTTGTATGGGGGTGGGAGGGGGGTCACACCTGATTCCCTCCAGTGGTCATCTGGTCATTTAGGGCACCCTTTTGTGCCTTATTCATTATAAAAACAGGTCTACCTCTTTGCAAGTTAATAAAAAGAAAGATGGAGAAATTTCACAAGCACAAGTAGGAGAAGCTATGAACTTGACAGCATTTTTGGAATCATCATTGGAAATTATTACTCAGAGAACCACAGTGGTGGTTATGTTTGCACTTGAAATGGACAGAGATGCTGTTTTAAAACTTTCCTTTAGACATTTGGACTCTCAGTTTTTGGGTTCAAAAGTCAGAATCTACCCTGACTTATCTAGAGAAACTCAGAAAAGGCGCAGGGCTTTCCTGGCTCTTGGAGCGAGTTTTATTTTGAAATTTCCTTATATTTGTCACATTTTGTACCAGTCTAAACAATTTCAGTTTTTCAAGCCCAAACAGTTAGAGGAATTCTTAAGTAGAGAAGAAATAGTGGTAACAGTAGGGTAACAGATGTGCACTGTTAAGATAGGCTTGAAAGGAATAGCCGGGAAGCAGTAAGTCATTTAATTTCTTGTTTTTTCAAATATCTATTTGATGATAATTATTTCTTATATCTTGGATCCCATTTCCAAATTTCATGGATGAAAGTGTTGTTAATTTATTTCATTTACTGTCTGTATATGACATAATTTAAATTTATTGTAATAATGTGATTTTTCTTTTCTTTTTTTCAATCTTCTCTAATTTTGAGTTGTATAAATGTGAAAGTGCAATAAAAAAAACAGGTCTACCTCAAACCGCCTTAGTTTTAGTCCTGTACACTTTTGTTTTGTTCCATTATGGCTGAAAAACATCCAAGTGTTAAGAATGCCTAGATCCCTTATAGATCCCTTATAGATCCCTTATAATGCCTAGATCCCTGACATGCCCTCTTGTGATTTGAATGGACTTATGACGAACTTCATAGAAAAACATTTAACAATTGGTTTTGAAAATACTAATTTGGGTGTTTTGTGAGAAAAACGTCCAAATGCAAATTTATGCCACTTTTTGGACGTTTTTCTCTTTTGAAAATGAGCTCCACAGGCTAAAAATAGACACCTTCCTGCCCTATTAATCTAAGCATCCTGTAATAAAATTACCCTCTCTGAATTTTATAGCTCAGGGATTTGTGGTCTCCCTGAGGAAAAAGCAATCCTTCCCATGTCATTTTTTCTAGGGAAAAAAAACAGCTAGACAATAGAAATATTCTTACCATTGATTTCCTTTCTTTTAACATCAACAACATCCATGAATATTAGGTACATCATCTTAACGAATATAATAGACCAGTTGCAACAGGAAATGACTTGACTTTTTGGGTCTCTATTCTCTCCCTCCAGTTCACTGCATTTCTTCCAACTCTATCCATTTCTCCAGCAATTACATCAACATAAAGAACTTACCTTTCAAAGCCCACCTCCCCTAACGCCCATTTGTTCAATCTGTTATGTTTTGTGCATGTATAGAACTCAATCGAGTAGCATGACATATTTCTTCAAGAGAAGTGTGCATGCTTTTTCAGTACAGGAAGTACTGTAGCCACTGCTTTGACAAAATGTTCTCTGAGAAAACTCATACCAGTATAAAGAGTTTTTATTTATGAATCAGTAAAGTAACACTGATTCTAATGAGAAATGAAAGCAGTAGACTCTGGAAATCCTTTCTTACCTTTCTTACCAGTACCAAATAATTTGAAAAGTTATTCTCCTTGCTGTAAAAAATCTTTGTTTCCTTCAAATACAATGTCTTAACCCACTTGAGTTATAAAGAATCAACTTTGCATCTTTAGAATTCTTTGGGTTTGGGCAGAACAATTGCATAGTTAATGTGAAAAGCAGAATAAACCTTAGGAATAAAACTGAACTATTATCAGTACAACTTTATATCTGGAAAACAAATGCAGCAACTCAGTCACTGAAAGCAAAGTTTTCAATTTGGTTCATTATCTGTCTTGCCAAATCTATTGCAACTAATTGGATCACCTTGATGATGAAAAAATAAAGAGAAATCGCAGGTGCCAGGTCTGTTGATGTGGTAAATGCTTCAGCACTGCCAGTCAAGAGATGAGTATTTTATGTTGTTTAGAACCCCAAATTGTTTTGAAAAGTTGATTCCAATGAGAGAAGTTGAACCCCAACAGTTCAAATGGCAGCTATATCAGCATTGGCCAATGATTCTAATTCTTACAGATCATTTTTCATGTTATCCAATTCCTCAGGGTGTCTGCACTGTTGCAGATCTTCATGCCAACCCCAAAAAGGCAATCATTTCCTTCTAACCTTTCCGTAATATCACAATATCACTCACAAAGACATTGAACAGAATTTGTCCCAGTCTGATCCAGGGGCGTAGCCAGACAATAGATTTTGGGTGGGCCTAGGCAAGAAGTGGGTGGGCACCTAGTGTTCTTCCCCCTCCCCACCCCCAACCACCACCAAAAAAATATCTCAGCTGGCGGGAAAACGCTTCTTTCCACCTTGGCAGTCGCCATCAGGTATGCGCTGAAAAATGAGCATGCTCAGGTGCCAGTATCATGGAGAGGAGCGTTTTCGTTACCATCAGGGAGAAGTCTTCAGCTGGTCAAGCTTGGGATCCCCACCAGCTACCACTAAATATGTGTTACTGTTGGGTGGGCCTGAGCCCTAAATGGGTGGGCCCTGGCCCACCCAGGCCCACCTGTGGCTACACCACTGGTCTGATCCCTGAAACACTCTACTCACTTTTGTTTTTTCAGAGGGAATTCCATTTACCACCACCTCCCATTATCTGTCAATCAACCAATTTCTAATACAATTCACCATCTTGGGAACTATCCCCAGGCTGCACAGTTTATTTATGAGCCTACTATAAGGGATTGTATCAAAATCTTTGCTGAAATCCAAGTAGACTATATCCAGTTCAAGTCCTTGATCTAGTCAAAGAAATTAACCAGATTTATTTAGCATGGTGTTCCTTTGGCAAAACCATGTTGCCTCAGTTCTGGCAGCTTGTTAAATTCTAGAAAGTTCACTATCCTTTCCTTTAGTAGTATCTCCACTACTTTTCCAACTGCTGAGGTAAGGCTTACCAGCCTGTAGTTTCCTACCTCATCTCTGTTAATACTTTTGTGAAGAGGAACCACATCTACCTTTCTCCAATCCCATGGAACCTCTTCCATCTCCAAAAATCTATTTGCCATCCTTATTTCTTTCTTTACCTCTTTGAGCTTTATCTGGTATTCTTTTCGGTGTTCATCTTCTTGCGTGTTTCTATATTTTGTGAATGCCTTTAATTTTGTCTTGATTTGTTTGCCACTCATTTGAAGAACCATATTGGTTTCCTTTCCCTCTTTCTTTTCTTTACTTTCCTAACATAAAGATCTGTTGCCATTTTTATAGCTCCTTTCAGCTTTGTCTGCGATCTTTCCAAACCCCTTACCTCCTGCCATCCTGCCAGCTCTTTCTTCAGATACTTCCCCATGTTTGAAATCCAATACTTTGAGTATGCAAGTTGATTATGAAATATGCTAATTAACATGTATACTTGCATACTCTAAGCTCGGACGTATGTCCACTCTTCAGTCTAGGCTCTATTACTACAGGATTTGCAGAAGTATTTTATAAAGACACATGGAGGGGCATAATCGAAAGGGACGCCCAAGTTTTGCTGAGGACGTCCTCGCAAACGTCCCAGTGGAGGGGCGGGGAAACCCGTATTATTGAAACAAGATGGACATCCATCTTTCATTTCGATAATACGGTCGGGGACGCCCAAATCTTGACATTTAGGTCGTCCCTAGAGATAGTCGTCCTTAGACTTGGTTGTTTCTGATTTTTGGCGATAATGGAAACTAAGGACGCCCATCTCAGAAACGACCAAATGCAAGCCCTTTGGTCATGGGAGGATCCAACATTCATAGTGCACTGGTCCCCCTCACATGCCAGGACACCAACCGGGCACCCTAGGGGGCAATGCAGTGGACTTCATAAAATGCTCCCAGGAACATAGCTCCTTTACCTTGTCTGCTGAGCCCCTCCAAGTCCCCCTAAAACCCACTACCCCCAACTGTACACCACTACCATAGCCCTTATGGGTGAAGGGGGGCACCTAGATGTGGGTACAGTGGGTTTCTGGTGGGTTTTGGAGGGCTCGCTGTTTCCTCCACAAATGTAACAGGTAGGGAGGGGGATGGATGAAACAGGTAGGGAGGGGGATGGGCCTGGGTCCGCCTGCCTGAAGTGCACTGCACACACTAAAACTGCTCCAGGGACCTGCATACTGCTGACATGGACCTGAGTATGACATCTGAGGCTGGTAAAAAATATTTTGAAAGATGTTTCTTGAGGGTGGGAGGGAGTTAGTGACCACTGGGGGAGTAAGGGGAGGTCATCCCCGATTCTCTCTGGTGGTCATCTGATCATTTTGGCCACCTTTTTGTGCCTTGGTCGTAAGAAAAACAGGACCAGGTAAAGTCGTCCAAGTGCTCATCAGGGACACCCTTTTTTTTCAATTATGGGTCGAGGACGTCCATGTGTTAGGCACGCCCAAGTCCTGCCTTCGCTATGCCTCTGAAACGTCCCCTTGAACTTTGGCCATCCCCACGACGGAAAGCAGTTGGGGACGTCCAAAATCGTCTTTCGATTATACTGATTTGGACGAAGCTGTGAGAAGGATGCCCCTCTTCCGATTTGTGTCAAAAGATGGGCATCCTTCTCTTTCAAAAATGAGCCTGATAGGCATCAATGTGTCTTTTAAAAAAAAGGCAAAAAATTGGTGCCTTATTGCCAATTAACCTAAGTACACTGGTTTAAAACTACCCTCTCAGTGTGTGCTCACACAAAGACCTACATCAGAACTTTGAAACAAAAAGACCATTTTAAAATGTTTCCAGCCCTAACTTTCAATGCTTTGACATGTTTACCCTTGCACGAAACAGTTAAATAGGCCCTGTCCATAGAGATTTTCCTGGACCAAACAAGCCAGATATGACTCTGTCAGAATGGCATTTGGCCTTCAAGACTTTCCTCTCAATTTCCAATTCATCTGTTTTAGATACTGGGAGTCTGTATGATTTATGGGTCTTTGACTTATGATATCCACTGTCTCTGGCAGCTTCTTCTACCTTCATGTGCAACAAATCTGGAAACCACACGTCTGGGCCAGTGCAATGCAATGAGAATCACCTTTCATTTTTTTCACCCATATCTCTTCAAGAACTTCTGGTAGAAAAATCCAGAGAGAAAAATATACAGAAATGACTCTACTCTTGAGCCAAAGGTTTTGCGGCAATTCTTCATCTTTCCTTACAAGAATTGAAGAACATCAAAGGCTTATTAGCAAAAGAAGTTGTCATAATACCCATACCCACAGCAGTTGGTTTTAGAGGAATCCAGATTAACAGGCAGTATGGTAGTCCATTCAGCTGTGCCTCAATGAGAATTGCTGACTGCAGGTTAAGTTGACATCTGCCCACCTAACACTTTCTATTTCTCGCACACCATTCCCACATTCTCCTGTATCTCACTCATTTTTCAGCATAAAGAACTCTACCAAGAAACCTCACAGAACAGCACCCTTGGATGCTACTTTCTTAGGGAAGACTACACCAAGGTGTGAGAGAAATGTCAAGGAAAGACTTTTGTGGTTAACAAAAATGATTGAATTCAGGAGAGGTCCTTCCCTATCTATCCTTCCTGCAGAATGCCTTATCTCTGGGGAGAGGGTCTCTGAGGTCACTGAAGACAAGTGCATTGGGAAAGAAGTCCCCCCCCCCCCCCCCCCAAA